>NC_088422.1:107128189-107149530 GCF_034236695.1 Oncorhynchus nerka
CTCATACTGAACATTTAGTACATTACAACCCCAAAGTACTGCATCCTCATACTGAACATTTAGTACATTACAACACCCAAAGTACTGCATCCTCATACTGAACATTTAGTACATAACACCCCAAAGTACTGCATCCTCATACTGAACATTTAGTACATCACCCCAAAGTACTGCATCCTCATACTGAACACTGATGCTCAGGTCCACTCTCCCTCTCCACTCAGACCCTCTCCCTCTCCACTCAGACCCTCTCCCTCTCCACTCAGACCCTCTCCCTCTCCACTCAGACCCTCTCCCTCTCCACTCAGATCCTCTCCCTCTCCACTCAGACCCTCTCCCTCTCCACTCAGACCCTCTCCCTCTCCACTCAGACCCTCTCCCTCTCCACTCAGATCCTCTCCCTCTCCACTCAGATCCTCTCCCTCTCCACTCAGACCCTCTCCCTCTCCACTCAGACCCTCTCCCTCTCCACTCAGACCCTCTCCCTCTCCACTCAGACCCTCTCCCTCTCCACTCAGACCCTCTCCCTCTCCACTCAGACCCTCTCCCTCTCCACTCAGACCCTCTCCCTCTCCACTCAGACCCTCTCCCTCTCCACTCAGACCCTCTCCCTCTCCACTCAGATCCTCTCCCTCTCACTCCAGACCCTCTCCCTCTCCTCAGACCCTCTCCCTCTCCACTCAGACCAAACCATTGACTTAAACACATCCCAGTAACTCCATTCCCCTCCACCACCTCTGAGTGGTTCTGCCGTAGTTCTGGGTACTGTGTCTGATTGGTTCTGCCGTAGTTCTAAGGTACTGTGTCTGAGTGGTTCTGCGTGGTTCTAAGGTACTGTGTCTCTGTGATTGGTACTGTGGTTGTCTAGTGCTGTGGTTGTCTAGTACTGTGGTTGTTTAAGGTACTGTGGTTGTTTAAGGTACTGTGGTTGTCTATGGTACTGTGTCTGTGTGATTGGTACTGTGGTTGTACTGTGTGTCTGACATGTTCTCCCGGGGTTCTGGGTACTGTGTGTCTGAGTGGTTCTGCCGGGGTTCTAAGGTACTGTGTGTCTGAGTGGTTCTGCCGTGGTCTTTCCAACGTGCCCTGCCATTCTGTAGCACCCATGGCTGTGCTGCAGTATGACACTACTTTTATAGGAAGAACTAGTGTACAATATCTTCACCAGACTCCATCAACCATCTCCTGTACAATATCTTCACCGGACTCATCATCATCATCAACCATCTCCCTGACTACAATATCTTCACCCAAACTCCATCATCATCAACCATCTCCTGTCACCTTCCTCTGATCAAGACATGACCTGTCTTCTCCATCTCCCTGTCCACCGTCCTCTGATCAAGACATGAACTGTCCTCTCCATCTCCCTGTCCACCGTCCTCTGATCAAGACATGACCTGTCCTCTCCATCTCCCTGTCCACCTTCCTGTGTTGTGAAGGTGGCGTCTGATGGTGCTTTTGAAACCTGGTGGTGACCCCAAGGCCTGCAATTCTTTCACAGTGATTCTTGGGGATTTTGTTGCTTCTCTCACCATCCTCCTCCCTATCCTGGGGGCAAAATGTATAGTATCTTCTACCGGTGAGGTTTTCAACTGTTCCATATCTTTTGAATTTTCTAAAAATTTCCCTGACAGGGCTCAGTGGTATATTCAATCGTTTGTGGATCTTCTTGTTGCCGTTACCAGATTTCTGAAGGTCTACGACCATCTGTCTCTTTTGAACTGCCAGTTCTTTTCTCCATGGTGTTGGATGACAAAGGGATATTCCATGCCTGTTACCTCATTTTATACCCCCAGTGAAACCGGAAGTGATGTAATGGCTCAATATAGTTCTTTAACACTTAGATGCACTTAATTAAATAAGTGGAATTTAATTCCTGGTTTAATTTTGGTAGATGTTATTTATAATAACGTTTAAGGGTGCCATTAATTGTGAAACCTTGATTTTGGAGGATATTGATTTTTAATTAAATCGATAAATTATTTTGGTTGGTTCCGTTGAAACATGATTAAAGTCCAGTATTTCTCACGTTCCGTTGAAACATGATTAAAGTCAGTATTTCTCGTTCCGTTGAAACATGATTAAAGTCCAGTATTTCTCGCGTTCCGTTTTAACATGATTAATTGTCCAGTATTTCTCGTTCCGTTGAAACATGATTAAAGTCCAGTATTTCTCACGTTGGTATTTTGAGTTTATCTCTATATTTATATTGTTTATATATATTTTTTAAGTATTGTTTGTGCCAGTCAGGGCTGCCAGTCAGGGCTGCCAGTCAGGGCTGCCAGTCAGGGCTGCCAGTCAGGGCTGCCAGTCAGGGCTGCCATTTAGGGCTGCCAGTCAGGGCTGCCAGTCAGGGCTGCCAGTCAGGGCTGCCAGTCATTTTGGAGCCCCTGTACATTTGCCACTCAGTGTCTCGATTATTACGATTAACATTATTAGGGTCATTTATAGTATGGTACACCACAATCTGTAATATGTCCTATGTACAGCAGATTGACTTGTTCTTCTTCTCAGCTACAGCCTGGAGGGTCTGAGTGAAGTAAGTGATGATGGGAAGGGCCCGTCGGCCCTGGGCGCCATTACCCAGGAGGCCAGGCTGCGTGGAGTGGTCTGTCACCAGGGCAGCAACGAGGAGAGGGTCAGGTCTCTAGAATCTCTGACAGAAGAACACCAATCTGAGCTGGGGGTTCGCACCACGGGCACGGACAGGTAAGTCATTATGGATCTGCTACCTAACATTCAAATAGTTTTATTGTTGTGGGGCGGCAGGTAGACTAGTGGTTAGAGGCAGGTAGCCTAGTGGTTAGAGGCAGGTAGCCTAGTGGTTAGAGGCAGGTAGACTAGTGGTTAGAGGCAGGTAGCCTAGTGGTTAGAGGAAGGTAGCCTAGTGGTTAGAGGCAGGTAGCCTAGTGGTTAGAGGCAGGTAGCCTAGTGGTTAGAGGTTAGGTAGCCTAGTGGTTAGAGCAGGTAGGCTAGTGGTTAGAGGCAGGTAGCCTAGTGGTTAGAGGAGGGTAGCCTAGTGGTTAGAGGCGGGTAGCCTAGTGGTTAGAGGCAGGTAGCCTAGTGGTTAGAGGCAGGTAGGCTAGTGGTTAGAGGCAGGTAGCCTAGTGGTTAGAGGAGGTTAGCCTAGTTGTTAGAGGCGGGTAGCCTAGTGTTTAGAGGCAGGTAGCCTAGTGGTTTGAGCAGGTAACCTAGTGGTTAGAGCATGTAGCCTAGTGGTTAGAGGAAGGTAGCCTAGTGGTTAGAGCATGTATCCTAGTGGTTAGAGGCAGGTAGCCTAGTGGTTAGAGTCAGGTAGCCTAGTGGTTAGAGGCAGGTAGCCTAGTGGTTAGAGGAAGGTAGACTAATGATTAGAGGCAGGTAGCCTAGTGGTTAGAGGAAGGTAGACTAATGATTAGAGGCAGGTAGCCTAGTGGTTAGAGGAAGGTAGCCTAGTGGTTAGAGGAAGGTAGCCTAGTGGTTAGAGGAAGGTAGCCTAGTGGTTAGAGGAAGGTAGCCTAGTGGTTAGAGGCAGGTAGCCTAGTGGTTAGAGGCAGGTAGACTAGTGGTTAGAGGAAGGTAGCCTAGTGGTTAGAGGCAGGTAGCCTAGTGGTTAGAGGCAGGTAGCCTAGTGGTTAGAGGAAGGTAGCCTAGTGGTTAGAGGCGGGTAGCCTAGTGATTAGAGGCGGGTAGCCTAGTGGTTAGAGGCGGGTAGCCTAGTGGTTAGAGGCAGGTAGCCTAGTGGTTAGAGCAGGTAGCCTGGTGGTTAGAGGCAGGTAGCCTAGTGGTTCGAGGCAGGTAGCCTAGTGGTTAGAGGCAGGTAGCCTAGTGGTTAGAGGAAGGTAGCCTAGTGGTTAGCCTGGTGGTTAGAGGCAGGTAGCCTGGGTGGTGATTAGGGCAGGTAGCCCTGGTGGTTAGGTAGCCTGGTGGTTAGAGGCAGGTGGCCTGAGTGGTTCGAGGCAGGTAGCCTGGTGGTTCGAGGTAGCCTGAGTGATTAGAAGCAGGTAGCCTAGTGATTAGAGGCAGGTAGCCTGGTGGTTGAGGCAGGTAGCCTGGTGGTTGAGGCAGGTAGCCTGGTGGTTAGGGCGGGTAGCCTGGTGGTTAGGGCAGGTAGCCTAGTGGTTAGAGGCAGGTAGCCTAGTGGTTAGAGGCGGGTAGCCTAGTGGTTAGAAGCAGGTAGCCTAGTGGTTAGGAAGGTAGCCTAGTGGTTAGAGGCAGGTAGACTAGTGGTTAGAGGCAGGTAGCCTAGTGGTTAGAGGCGGGTAGCCTAGTGGTTAGAGGCGGGTAGCCTAGTGGTTAGAGGCAGGTAGCCTAGTGGTTAGAGGCAGGTAGCCTGGTGGTTAGAGGCGGTTAGCCTGGTGGTTAGAGGCAGGTAGCCTAGTGGTTCGAGGCAGGTAGCCTAGTGGTTCGAGGCAGGTAGCCTAGTGATTAGAGGCAGGTAGCCTAGTGGTTAGAGGTGGGTAGCCTAGTGGTTAGAGGCAGGTAGCCTAGTGGTTCGAGGCAGGTAGCCTAGTGGTTCGAGGCAGGTAGCCTAGTGATTAGAAGCAGGTAGCCTAGTGGTTAGAGGCGGGTAGCCTAGTGGTTAGAGGCAGGTAGCCTAGTGGTTAGAGGCAGGTAGCCTGGTGGTTAGAGGCGGGTAGCCTGGTGGTTAGAGGCAGGTAGCCTAGTGGTTCGAGGCAGGTAGCCTAGTGGTTCGAGGCAGGTAGCCTAGTGATTAGAGGCAGGTAGCCTAGTGGTTAGAGGCGGGTAGCCTAGTGGTTAGAGGCAGGTAGCCTAGTGGTTCGAGGCAGGTAGCCTAGTGATTAGAAGCAGGTAGCCTAGTGGTTAGAGGCGGGTAGCCTAGTGGTTAGAGGCGGGTAGCCTAGTGGTTAGAGGAAGGTAGCCTAGTGGTTAGAGGCAGGTAGACTAGTGGTTAGAGGCGGGTAGCCTAGTGGTTAGAGGCAGGTAGACTAGTGGTTAGAGGCGGGTAGCTGATGGTTAGAGGCGGGTAGCCTAGTGGTTAGAGGCGGGTAGCCTAGTGGTTAGAGGCGGGTAGCCTAGTGGTTAGAGTCAGGTAGCCTAGTGGTTAGAGGCAGGTAGGTTAGAGGCAGGTAGACTAGTGGTTAGAGACAGGTAGCCTAGTGGTTAGAGGCAGGTAGCCTAGTGGTTAGAGGTTAGGTAGCCTAGTGGTTAGAGGCAGGTAGCCTAGTGGTTAGAGGCAGGTAGCCTAGTGGTTAGAGGCAGGTAGCCTAGTGGTTAGAGGCAGGTAGGCTAGTGGTTAGAGGTTAGGTAGCCTAGTGGTTAGAGGCAGGTAGCCTAGTGGTTAGAGGAAGGTAGCCTAGTGGTTAGAGGCGGGTAGCCTAGTGGTTAGAGGCAGGTAGCCTAGTGGTTAGAGGCAGGTAGCCTAGTAGTTAGAGGAAGGTAGACTAATGATTAGAGGCAGGTAGCCTAGTGGTTAGAGGCTGGTAGCCTAGTGATTAGAGGCAGGTAGCCTAGTGGTTAGAGGCGGGTAGCCTAGTGGTTAGAGGCAGGTAGCCTAGTGGTTAGAGGCAGGTAGCCTAGTGGTTAGAGGAAGGTAGCCTAGTGGTTAGAGGCGGGTAGCCTAGTGGTTAGAGGCAGGTAGCCTAGTGGTTAGAGGCAGGTAGCCTAGTGGTTAGAGGCAGGTAGCCTAGTGGTTAGAGGCAGGTAGCCTAGTGGTTAGAGGCAGGTAGCCTAGTGGTTAGAGTCAAATCAAAATCAAATCAAATCAAATTTATTTATATAGCCCTTCGTACATCAGCTGATATCTCAAAGTGCTGTACAGAAACCCAGCCTAAAACCCCAAACAGCAAACAATGCAGGTGTAGAAGCACGGTGGCTAGGAAAAACTCCCTAGAAAGGCCAAAACCTAGGAAGAAACCTAGAGAGGAACCAGGCTATGTGGGGTGGCCAGTCCTCTTCTGGCTGTGCCGGGTAGAGATTATAACAGAACATGACCAAGATGTTCAAATGTTCATAAATGACCAGCATGGTCGAATAATAATAAGGCAGAACAGTTGAAACTGGAGCAGCAGCACAGTCAGGTGGACTGGGGACAGCAAGGAGTCATCATGTCAGGTAGTCCTGGGGCACGGTCCTAGGGCTCAGGTCTGGAGCAGCAGCATGGCCAGGTGGACTGGGGACAGCAAGGAGTCATCATGTCAGGTAGTCCTGGGACATGGTCCTAGAGGCAGGTAGCCTAGTGGTTAGAGGAAGGTAGCCTAGTGGTTAGAGGCGGGTAGCCTAGTGGTTCGAGGTAGGTAGCCTAGTGGTTAGAGGCAGGTAGCCTAGTGGTTAGAGGCAGGTAGCCTAGTGATTAGCGGCGGGTAGCCTACTGGTTAGAGGCGGGTAGCCTAGTGGTTAGAGGTAGGTAGCCTAGTGGTTAGAGGAAGGTAGCCTAGTGGTTAGAGGCGGGTAGCCTAGTGGTTAGAGGCGGGTAGCCTAGTGGTTAGAGGCGGGTAGCCTAGTGGTTAGAGGCGGGTAGCCTAGTGGTTAGAGGAGGGTAGCCTAGTGGTTAGAGGCAGGTAGCCTAGTGATTAGAGGCAGGTAGCCTAGTGGTTAGAGCGTTGGGCTAGTAAGCGAAATGGTCGCAAGATCAAATCCCCAAGCTGACAAGGTCTAAATCTGTCGTTCTGCCCCTGAACAAGGCAGTTAACCCACTGTTCCCCTGAACAAGGCAGTTAACCCACTGTTCCCCTGAACAAGGCAGTTAACCCACTGTTCCCCTGAACAAGGCAGTTAACCCACTGTTCCCCGGAACAAGGCAGTTAACCCACTGTTCCCCGGAACAAGGCAGTTAACCCACTGTTCCCCTGAACAAGGCAGTTAACCCACTGTTCCCCTGAACAAGGCAGTTAACCCACTGTTCCCCTGAACAAGGCAGTTAACCCACTGTTCCCCTGAACAAGGCAGTTAACCCACTGTTCCCCTGAACAAGGCAGTTAACCCACTGTTCCCCTGAACAAGGCAGTTAACCCACTGTTCCCCTGAACAAGGCAGTTAACCCACTGTTCCCCTGAACAAGGCAGTTAACCCACTGTTCCTTGACCGTCATTGACATTGTGTTTTATTGTTCTTAGCTGTCTTGCCTAGTTAAATAAAATGATGATGTGATTTGGTTGATTGTTTTTGTTTTTCTACATCAGAAGTCCAGGAGGTATCGCCCGTTGAGACACAGCTGTCCTCCCATGACACTCCCCCTGACCAAGACCGTGTCCACGCTCAGAATCAACCAGAGAGACATGGATAGTCAGTACAGTATACCTCTTAGTCTAACCCTGACCTTGACCCTGACCCTAACCAAGTCAGTGTCCATCATCCCCATCTGATAGTTTGGTGTCTCCATTCAGTCTCAGTGCTCCATCCCTCTCTATCAGGTCTAGTTCCTGTGACATGTAGGGTTCTCTATCAGGTCTAGATCCATGTAGGGTTCTCTATCAGGTCTAGATCCTGTGACATGTAGGGTTCTCTATCAGGTCTAGATCCTGTGACATGTTGGGTTCTCTATCAGGTCTAGGTCATGTAACATGTAGGGTTCTCTATCAGGTCTAGATCCTGTGACATGTAGGGTTCTCTATCAAGTCTAGATCCTGTGACATGTTGGGTTCTCTATCAGGTCTAGTTCCTGTGACATGTTGGGTTCTCTATCAGGTCTAGGTCCTGTGACATGTAGGGTTCTCTATCAGGTCTAGTTCCTGTGACATGTAGGGTTCTCTATCAGGTCTAGATCCTGTGACATGTAGGGTTCTCTATCAGGTCTAGATCCTGTGACATGTAGGGTTCTCTATCAGGTCTAGATCCTGTGACATGTAGGGTTCTCTATCAGGTCTAGATCCTGTGACATGTTGGGTTCTCTATCAGGTCTAGTTCCTGTGACATGTTGGGTTCTCTATCAGGTCTAGTTCCTGTGATAACGGGGTTTCTATCAGTTCTAGTTCCTTTGACATGTTGGGTTCTCTATCAGGTCTAGGTCCTGTGCGATGTAGGGTTCTCTATCAGGTCTAGGTCCTTTGACATGTTGGGTTCTCTACCAGATCTAGTTCCTGTGACATGTAGGGTTCTCTATCAGGTCTAGGTCCTGTGATAACGGGGTTTCTATCAGGTCTAGGTCCTGTGACATGTAGGGTTCTCTATTGGGTCCAGTTCCTGTGACATGTTGGGTTCTCTATCAGGTCTAGGTTCTGTGACATGTAGGGTTCTCTATCAGGTCTAGGTCCTGTGATAATGGGGTTTCTATCAGGTCTAGTTCCTGTGACATGTAGGGTTCTCTATCAGGTCTAGGTCTTGTGACATGTAGGGTTCTCTACCAGGTCTAGTCCTTGTGACATGTAGGGTTCTCTACCAGGTCTAGGTCCTGTGACATGTAGGGTCTCTATCATGTCTAGTTCCTGTGACATGTTGGGTTCTCTATCAGGTCTAGGTCCTGTGACATGTAGGGTCTCTATCAGGTCTAGGTCCTGTGACATGTAGGGTTCTCTATCAGGTGTAGGTCCTGTGACATGTAGGGTTCTCTATCAGGTCTAGGTCCTGTGACATGTTGGGTTCTCTATCAGGTCTAGGTCCTGTGACATGTTGGGTTCTCTATCAGGTCTAGGTCCTGTGACATGTTGGGTTCTCTATATCAGGTGTGCCTGTAGGTAATGTCAGTAGTAGGTCCATGTGTTTTAACAGGTGCCCTGAGCCTTCATTCCTCCTGAAATGTCAGTGTTGTTGGGAGTGTGTGAGTTTGATGCATGTTCTGATTTCGTCCTACCCTCCTCCGTATCCCTCCTTCAGCCACCGGACGGACCAGACACAGGAGGAGAATCTCCTTCTCTTTCAACCTCTCTCCCATTCTCCCCAAATCTAAATCGATCCTTTCTCTGGCCTCGTCATCTAGTGATGATGAGGACTCTTTGTGTAAGCACCCTTAGATATCTAGGGCGCTTATAGTAAGTACACTAGGATAGAGGGCTCTTCGAGTTAGTACACTGAGGTAGTTATCCCCAGTTGACTGCACCAGTACCCTCTTAGTATTGTAGCTACAGGATCCGTGTTAATCAACAGATGTCACCTAGAACTCTGGGATTGCGGTTGATGTAGTTGCTAACCAGCTGTGGGTCCTTCAGTGAGCTAGACAGCTGAAGTATAAAAGCCTGTTGTTGACCCATCCTCTTAGCAGGTCAGAGCTAGCATCCTAGGAATCAACCCCTGGATACTGTAGGTAATACTAAATAATATAGCATGGCTTTCCACTGGTAGAAACCATGTTGTTACTATAGCTGTTGATATACTGTCCTTCACCAGCTCTCCGTCTATATTTCGGTGTGAAAGCTCATTGACTGAGCTATATACAGTATTTAAGACCAACATTTATCCCTGATTGGGAGAAGACTTGGGGCTGTGTGATTATGAGAAGACCTGGTGGGTCTGTGTGATTATGAGAAGACTTGGGTCTGTGTGATTATGAGAAGACTTGGGTCTGTGTGACTATGAGAAGACTTGGGTCTGTGTGATTATGAGAAGACTTGGGGCTGTGTGATTAGGTGAAGACTTGGGGTTGGGTCTGTGTGATTATGAGAAGACTTGGGTCTGTGTGATTATGAGAAGACTTGGGGCTGTGTGATTATGAGAAGACTTGGGGCTGTGTGATTATGAGAAGACTTGGGTCTGTGTGATTATGAGAAGACTTGGGTCTGTGTGATTATCTGTGTGATTATGAAGACTTGGGGCTGTGTGATTAGGTGAAGACTTGGGGCCGTGTGGATTATGAGAAGACTTGTCTGTGACTATGAGAAGACTTGGGTCTGTGTGATTTTGAGAAGACTTGGGTCTGTGTGATTATGAGAAGACTTGGGTCTGTGTGATTATGAGAAGACTTGGGGCTGTGTGATTAGGATAAGACTTTGGTCTGTGTGATCAGTAGAAGACTTGGGTCTGTGTGATCAGTAGAAGACTTGGGTCTGTGTGATTAGGAGAAGACTTGGGGTTGAGTGCTGATTCAGGAAAATTGTAGCCTTTTAGATCATAATGAATTAGATTACATGGACAGGTGGGGACCTGAACCTAGACCCGATCCTAGATCACCACTCCTACCCTGAGACCTGATCCTAGACCTGATCCTAGACCACCACTCCTACCCTGAGACCTGATCCTAGACCACCACTCCTACCCTGAGACCTGATCCTAGACCACCACTCCTACCCTGAGACCTGATCCTAGATCACCACTCCTACCCTGAGACCTGATCCTAGATCACCACTCCTACCCTGAGACCTGATCCTAGACCACCACTCCTACCCTGAGCCCTGATCCTAGATCACCACTCCTACCCTGAGACCTGATTCTAGACCTGATCCTAGACCACCACTCCTACCCTGAGACCTGATCCTAGACCTGATCCTAGACCACCACTCCTACCCTGAGACCTGATCCTAGACCTGATCCTAGACCACCACTCCTACCCTGAGACCTGATCCTAGATCACCACTCCTACCCTGAGACCTGATCCTAGACCACCACTCCTACCCTGAGACCTGATCCTAGACCTGATCCTAGATCACCACTCCTACCCTGAGACCTGATCCTAGATCACCACTCCTACCCTGAGACCTGATCCTAGATCACCACTCCTACCCTGAGACCTGATCCTAGACCACCACTCCTATCCTGAGACCTGATCCTAGACCTGATCCTAGACCACCACTCCTACCCTGAGACCTGATCCTAGACCACCACTCCTACCCTGAGACCTGATCCTAGATCACCACTCCTACCCTGAGACCTGATCCTAGACCACCACTCCTACCCTGAGCCCTGATCCTAGATCACCACTCCTACCCTGAGACCTGATCCTAGACCACCACTCCTACCCTGAGACCTGATCCTAGACCTGATCCTAGATCACCACTCCTACCCTGAGACCTGATCCTAGACCTGATCCTAGACCACCACTCCTACCCTGAGACCTGATCCTAGACCTGAACCTAGACCACCACTCCTACCCTGAGACCTGATCCTAGATCACCACTCCTACCCTGAGACCTGATCCTAGACCACCACTCCTACCCTGAGACCTGATCCTGACCTGATCCTAGATCACCACTCCTACCCTGAGACCTGATCCTAGATCACCACTCCTACCCTGAGACCTGATCCTAGATCACCACTCCTACCCTGAGACCTGATCCTAGACCACCACTTCTATCCTGAGACCTGATCCTAGACCTGATCCTAGACCACCACTCCTACCCTGAGACCTGATCCTAGACCACCACTCCTACCCTGAGACCTGATCCTAGATCACCACTCCTACCCTGAGACCTGATCCTAGACCACCACTCCTACCCTGAGACCTGATCCTAGATCACCACTCCTACCCTGAGCCCTGATCCTAGATCACCACTCCTACCCTGAGACCTGATCCTAGATCACCACTCCTACCCTGAGACCTGATCCTAGATCACCACTCCTACCCTGAGACCTGATCCTAGACCACTCCTATCCTAGACCACCACTCCTACCCTGAGACCTGATCCTAAGACCACCACTCCTACCCCCCTGAGACCTGATCCTAGATCACCACTCCTACCCTGAGACCTGATCCTAGATCACCACTCCTACCCTGAGACCTGATCCTAGACCACCACTCCTACCCTGAGCCCTGATCCTAGATCACCACTCCTACCCTGAGACCTGATCCTAGACCACCACTCCTACCCTGAGACCTGATCCTAGACCTGATCCTAGATCACCACTCCTACCCTGAGCCCTGATCCTAGATCACCACTCCTACCCTGAGACCTGATCCTAAGATCACCACTCCTACCCTGAGGCCTGATCCTAGACCTGATCCTAGACCAACACTCCTACCCTGAGACCTGATCCTAGACCTGATCCTAGATCACCACTCCTACCCTGAGACCTGATCCTAGATCCAGATCCCACTCCTACCTGAGACCTGATCCTAGACCACCACTCCTACTCTGAGACCTGATCCTAGACCTGATCCTAGACCACCACTCCTACTCTGAGACCTGATCCTAGACCTGAACCTAGACCACCACTCCTACCCTGAGACCTGATCCTAGATCACCACTCCTACCCTGAGACCTGATCCTAGACCACCACTCCTACCCTGAGACCTGATCCTAGACCTGATCCTAGATCACCACTCCTACCCTGAGACCTGATCCTAGATCACCACTCCTACCCTGAGACCTGATCCTGGATCACCACTCCTACCCTGAGACCTGATCCTAGACCTGATCCTAGACCACCACTCCTACCCTGAGACCTGATCCTAGACCTGATCCTAGACCACCACTCCTACCCTGAGACCTGATCCTAGACCTGATCCTAGACCACCACTCCTACCCTGAGACCTGATCCTAGATCACCAGTCCTACCCTGAGACCTGATCCTAGACCTGATACTAGATCAGCACTCCTACCCTGAGACCTGAACCTAGATCACCACTCCTACCCTGAGACCTGATCCTAGACCTGATCCTAGACCACCACTCCTACCCTGAGACCTGATCCTAGACCTGATCCTAGACCACCACTCCTACCCTGAGACCTGATCCTAGACCACCACTCCTACCCTGAGACCTGATCCTAGACCACCACTCCTACCCTGAGACCTGATCCTTAGATCACCACTCCTACCCTGAGACCTGATCCTAGACCTGATCCTAGACCACCACTCCTACCCTGAGACCTGATCCTAGACCTGATCCTAGACCACCACTCCTACCCTGAGACCTGATCCTAGACCACCACTCCTACCCTGAGACCTGATCTAGACCACCACTCCTAGATGATCCTAGATCACCACTCCTACCCTGAGACCTGATCCTAGATCACCACTCCTACCCTGAGACCTGATCCTAGACCACCACTCCTACCCTGAGAACCTGAACCTAGATCACCACTCCTACCCTGAGACCTGATTCTAGACCTGATCCTAGACCACCACTCCTACCCTGAGACCTGATCCTAGATCACCACTCCTACCCTGAGACCTGATCCTAGACCACCACTCCTACCCTGAGAACCTGAACCTAGATCACCACTCCTACCCTGAGACCTGATTCTAGACCTGATCCTAGACCACCACTCCTACCCTGAGACCTGATCCTAGACCTGATCCTAGACCACCATTCCTACCCTGAGACCTGATCCTAGACCACCACTCCTACCCTGAGACCTGATCCTAGATCACCACTCCTACCCTGAGACCTGATACTAGACCACCACTCCTATCCTGAGACCTGATCCTAGACCTGATCCTAGACCACCACTCCTACCCTGAGACCTGATCCTAGACCACCACTCCTACCCTGAGACCTGATCCTAGATCACCACTCCTACCCTGGGAGACCTGGATCCTAGATCACCACTCCTACCCTGAGACCTGATCCTAGACCACCACTCCTACCCTGAGACCTGATCCTAGATCACCACTCCTACCCTGAGACCTGATCCTAGATCACCACTCCTACCCTGAGACCTGATCCTAAGATCACCACTCCTACCCTGAGGCCTGATCCTAGACCTGATCCTAGACCAACACTCCTACCCTGAGACCTGATCCTAGACCTGATCCTAGATCACCACTCCTACCCTGAGACCTGATCCTAGACCACCACTCCTACCCTGAGACCTGATCCTAGACCACCACTCCTACTCTGAGACCTGATCCTAGACCTGATCCTAGACCACCACTCCTACTCTGAGACCTGATCCTAGACCTGAACCTAGACCACCACTCCTACCCTGAGACCTGATCCTAGATCACCACTCCTACCCTGAGACCTGATCCTAGACCACCACTCCTACCCTGAGACCTGATCCTAGACCTGATCCTAGATCACCACTCCTACCCTGAGACCTGATCCTAGACCACCACTCCTACCCTGAGAACCTGAACCTAGATCACCACTCCTACCCTGAGACCTGATTCTAGACCTGATCCTAGACCACCACTCCTACCCTGAGACCTGATCCTAGATCACCACTCCTACCCTGAGACCTGATCCTAGACCACCACTCCTACCCTGAGAACCTGAACCTAGATCACCACTCCTACCCTGAGACCTGATTCTAGACCTGATCCTAGACCACCACTCCTACCCTGAGACCTGATCCTAGACCTGATCCTAGACCACCACTCCTACCCTGAGACCTGATCCTAGACCACCACTCCTACCCTGAGACCTGATCCTAGATCACCACTCCTACCCTGAGACCTGATACTAGACCACCACTCCTACCCTGAGACCTGATCCTAGACCTGATCCTAGACCACCACTCCTGAGACCTGATCCTAGACCACCACTCCTACCCTGAGACCTGATCCTAGATCACCACTCCTACCCTGAGACCTGATCCTAGATCACCACTCCTACCCTGAGACCTGATCCTAGACCACCACTCCTACCCTGAGACCTGATCCTAGATCACCACTCCTACCCTGAGACCTGATCCTAGATCACCACTCCTACCCTGAGACCTGATCCTAAGATCACCACTCCTACCCTGAGGCCTGATCCTAGACCTGATCCTAGACCAACACTCCTACCCTGAGACCTGATCCTAGACCTGATCCTAGATCACCACTCCTACCCTGAGACCTGATCCTAGACCACCACTCCTACCCTGAGACCTGATCCTAGACCACCACTCCTACTCTGAGACCTGATCCTAGACCTGATCCTAGACCACCACTCCTACTCTGAGACCTGATCCTAGACCTGAACCTAGACCACCACTCCTACCCTGAGACCTGATCCTAGATCACCACTCCTACCCTGAGACCTGATCCTAGACCACCACTCCTACCCTGAGACCTGATCCTAGACCTGATCCTAGATCACCACTCCTACCCTGAGACCTGATCCTAGATCACCACTCCTACCCTGAGACCTGATCCTGGATCACCACTCCTACCCTGAGACCTGATCCTAGACCTGATCCTAGACCACCACTCCTACCCTGAGACCTGATCCTAGACCTGATCCTAGACCACCACTCCTACCCTGAGACCTGATCCTAGACCTGATCCTAGACCACCACTCCTACCCTGAGACCTGATCCTAGATCACCACTCCTACCCTGAGACCTGATCCTAGACCTGATACTAGATCAGCACTCCTACCCTGAGACCTGATCCTAGACCTGACCACTCCCTACCCTGAGACCTGATCCTTAGATCACCACTCCTACCCTGAGACCTGATCCTAGACCTGATCCTAGACACCACTCCTACCCTGAGACCTGATCCCTAGACCTGATCCTAGACCACCACTCCTACCCTGAGACCTGATCCTAGACCTGATCCTAGACCACCACTCCTACCCTGAGACCTGATCCTAGACCTGATCCTAGACCACCACTCCTACCCTGAGACCTGATCTGAGATCACCACTCCTACCCTGAGACCTGATCCTAGATCACCACTCCTACCCCTGAGACCTGATCCTAGACCACCACTCCTACCCTGAGACCTGATCCTAGACCACCACTCCTACCCTGAGACCTGATTCTAGACCCTGATCCTAGATCACCACTCCTACCCTGAGACCTGATCCCCTAGATCACCAGATCACCACTCCTACCCTGAGACCTGATCCTGATCACCACTCCTACCCTGAGACCTGATCTAGACCTGATCTAGACCACCACTCCTACCCTGAGACCTGATCCTAGACCTGATCCTAGACCACCACTCCTACCCTGAGACCTGATCCTAGACCACCACTCCTACCCTGAGACCTGATCCTAGACCTGATCCTAGACCACCACTCCTACCCTGAGACCTGATCCTAGACCACCACTCCTACCCTGAGTCCTGATCCTAGATCCACCACTCCTACCTGAGACCTGATACTAGACCACCACTCCTATCCTGAGACCTGATCCTAGACCTGATCCTAGACCACCACTCCTACCCTGAGACCTGATCCTAGACCACCACTCCTACCCTGAGACCTGATCCTAGATCTGACTCCTACCCTGAGACCTGATCCTAGATCACCACTCCTACCCTGAGACCTGATCCCCTAGACCACCACTCCTACCCTGAGACCTGATCCTAGATCACCACTCCTACCCTGAGACCTGATCTAGATCACCACTCCTACCCTGAGACCTGAACCTAGATCACCCACTCCTACCCTGAGACCTGATTCTAGACCTGATCCTAGACCACCACTCCCTGGAGACCTGATCTAGACCTGATCCTAGACCACCACTCCTACCCTGAGACCTGATCCTAGACCACCACTCCCCTGCCCTGAGACCTGATCCTAGATCACCACTCCTACCCTGAGACCTGATACTAGACCACCACTCCTACCCTGAGACCTGATCTAGACCTGATCCTAGATCCCTGACTCCTACCATGAGACCTGATCCTAGATCACCACTCCTACCCTGAGACCTGATCCTAGATCACCACTCCTACCCTGAGACCTGATCCTAGACCACCACTCCTATCCTGAGACCTGATCCTAGACCTGATCCTAGACCACCACTCCTACCCTGAGACCTGATCCTAGACCACCACTCCTACCCTGAGACCTGATCCTAGATCACCACTCCTACCCTGAGACCTGATCCTAGATCACCACTCCTACCCTGAGACCTGATCCTAGACCACCACTCCTACCCTGAGACCTGATCTAGATCACCACTCCTACCCTGAGACCTGATCCTAGATCACCACTCCACCTGAGACCTGATCCTAGACCACCACTCCTACCTGAGACCTGATCCTGGATCACCACTCCTACCCTGAGACCTGATCCTAGACCTGATCCTGACCACCCACTCCTACCCCTGAGACCTGATCCTAGACCTGATCCTAGACCACCACTCCTACCCTGAGACCTGATCCTAGACCTGATCCTAGAGCCACCACTCCTACCCTGAGACCTGATCCTAGATCACCACTCCTACCCTGAGACCTGATCCTAGACCTGATACTAGATCAGCACTCCTACCCTGAGACCTGAACCTAGATCACCACTCCTACCCTGAGACCTGATCCTAGACCTGATCCTAGACCACCACTCCTACCCTGAGACCTGATCCTAGACCTGATCCTAGACCACCACTCCCTACCCTGAGACCTGATCCTAGACCACCACTCCTACCCTGAGACCTGATCCTAGACCTGATCCTAGACCACCACTCCTACCCTGAGACCTGATCCTAGACCTGATCCTAGACCACCACTCCCTACCCTGAGACCTGATCCTAGACCTGCTCCTAGACCACCACTCCTACCCTGAGACCTGATCCTAGA
Organism: Oncorhynchus nerka; assembly: GCF_034236695.1. Lineage (NCBI taxonomy): Eukaryota > Metazoa > Chordata > Actinopteri > Salmoniformes > Salmonidae > Oncorhynchus > Oncorhynchus nerka. The sequence continues at coordinate 107,145,458 of NC_088422.1, forward strand.
CCACCACTCCTACCCTGAGACCTGATCCTAGATCCACCACTCCTACCCTGAGACCTGATCCTAGATCACCCTCCTACCCTGAGACCTGATCCTAGACCACCACTCCTACCCTGAGACCTGAACCTAGATCACCACTCCTACCCTGAGACCTGATTCTAGACCTGATCCTAGACCACCACTCCTACCCTGAGACCTGATCCTAGACCTGATCCTAGACCACCACTCCTACCCTGAGACCTGATCCTAGACCACCACTCCTACCCTGAGACCTGATCCTAGATCACCTACCCTGAGACCTGATACTAGACCACCACTCCTACCCTGAGACCTGATCCTAGACCTGATCCTAGATCACCACTCCTACCCTGAGACCTGATCCTAGATCTCCTAGAGACCTGATCCTAGAACCACTCCTACCCTGAGACCTGATCCTAGACCACCACTCCTATCTGAGACCTGATCCTAGACCTGATCCTAGACCACCACTCCTACCCTGAGACCTGATCCTAGACCACCACTCCTACCTGAGACCTGATCCTAGATCACCACTCCTACCCTGAGACCTGATCCTAGACCACCACTCCTACCCTGAGACCTGATCCTAGATCACCACTCCTACCCTGAGACCTGATCCTAGATCACCACTCCTACCCTGAGACCTGATCCTAGACCACCACTCCTACCCTGAGACCTGATCCTAGACCTGATCCTAGATCACCACTCCTACCCTGAGACCTGATCCTAGATCACCACTCCTACCCTGAGACCTGATCCTCAGATCACCACTCCTACCCTGAGACCTGATCCCTGGACCTGATCCTAGACCAACACTCCTACCCTGAGACCTGATCCTAGACCTGATCCTAGATCACCACTCCTACCCTGAGACCTGATCCTAGACCACCACTCCTACCCTGAGACCTGATCCTAGACCACCACTCCTACTCTGAGACCTGATCCTAGACCTGATCCTAGAACCACCACTCCTACTCTGAGACCTGATCCTAGACCTGAACCTAGACCACCACTCCTACCTGAGACCTGATCCTAGACACCACTCCTACCCTGAGACCTGATCCTAGACCACCACTCCTACCCTGAGACCTGATCCTAGACCTGATCCTAGATCACCACTCCTACCCTGAGACCTGATCCTAGATCACCAGTCCTCCTGAGACCCTAGACATGATCCTAGATCACCACTCCTACCCTGAGACCTGATCCTAGATCACCACTCCTACCATGAGACCTGATCCTAGACCTGATCCTAGATCACCACTCCTACTCTGAGACCTGATCCTAGACCTGATCCTAGATCACCACTCCTACCCTGAGACCTGATCCTGGAGACCTGATCCTAGACCACCACTCCTACCCTGAGACCTGACCTGATCACCACTCCTGGGACCTGATCCCTGGACCTGATCCTAGACCACCACTCCTACCCTGAGACCTGATCCTAGACCTGATCCTAGACCACCACTCCTACCTGAGACCTGATCCTAGATCACCCTCCTACCCTGAGACCTGATCCTAGATCACCACTCCCTACCCTGACCACCACTCCTATCCTGGGCCTGATCCTAGACCTGATCCTAGACCACCACTCCTACCCTGAGACCTGATCCTAGATCACCACTCCTACCCTGAGACCTGATCCACCACTAGATCACCACTCCTACCCTGAGACCTGATCCTAGACCACTCACTCCTGATCCTGAGACTGATCCTGATCACTCCTACCCTGACCTGATCCTAGACCACCACTCCTACCCTGAGACCTGATCCTGGATCACCACTCCTACCCTGAGACCTGATCCTAGATCACCACCACTCCTACCCTGAGACCTGATCCTAGATCACCACTCCTACCCTGAGACCTGATCCTAGACCACCACTCCTACCCTGAGACCTGATCCTAGATCACCACTCCTACCCTGAGACCTGATCCTAGATCACTCCTACTGGACCTGAGACCTGATCCTAGATCACCACTCCTACCCTGAGACCTGATCCTAGACCTGATCCTAGACCACCACTCCTACCCTGAGACCTGATCCTAGACCTGATCCTAGACCACCACTCCTACCCTGAGACCTGATCCCACCAGACCACCACTCCCTACCTGATGATCCTAGATCACCACTCCTACCCTGAGACCTGATCCTAGACCTGATCCCTAGACCACCACCACTCCTACCCTGAGACCTACCCTGAGACCTGATCCTAGACCACCACTCCCTACCCTGAGACCTGATCCTAGACCACCACTCCTACCCTGAGACCTGATCCACCACTCCTACCCTGAGACCTGATCCTAGACCTGATCCTAGACTCCTACCCTGGGCCACAGACCTGATCTACCACCACTCCCTACCCTGAGACCTGATTCTACCTGATCCTAGACCACCACTCCTACCCTGAGACCTGATCCTAGACCTGATCCTCGACCACCACTCCTACCCTGAGACCTGATCTAGACCACCACTCCTACCCTGAGACCTGATCCTAGACCACCACTCCTACCCTGAGACCTGATACTAGACCACCACTCCTACCCTGAGACCTGATCCTAGACCTGATCCTAGACCACCACTCCTACCCTGAGACCTGATCCTAGACCTCCTACCCTGAGACCTGATCCTAGACCACCACTCCTACCCTGAGACCTGATCCTAGACCACCACTCCTACCCTGAGACCTGATACTAGACCACCACTCCTACCCTGAGACCTGATCCTAGACCACCACTCCTACCCTGAGACCTGATCCTAGATCACCACTCCTACCCTGAGACCTGATCCTAGATCACCACTCCTACCCTGAGACCTGATCCTAGACCACCACTCCTACCCTGAGACCTGAACCTAGACCACCACCTACCCTGAGACCTGATTCTAGACCTGATCCTAGACCACCACTCCTACCCCTGAGACCTGATCCTAGACCTGATCCTAGACCACCACTCCTACCCTGAGACCTGATCCTAGACCACCACTCCTACCCTGAGACCTGATCCTAGATCACCACTCCTACCCTGAGACCTGATACCTAGACCACCACTCCTACCCTGAGACCTGATCCTAGACCTGATCCTAGATCACCACTCCTACCATGAGACCTGATCCTAGATCACCACTCCTACCCTGAGACCTGATCCTAGATCACCACTCCTACCCTGAGACCTGATCCTAGACCACCACTCCTATCCTGAGACCTGATCCTAGACCTGATCCTAGACCACCACTCCTACCCTGAGACCTGATCTAGACCACCACTCCTACCCTGAGACCTGATCCTAGATCACCACTCCCTACCCTGAGACCTGATCCTAGATCACCACTCCCCTACCCTGAGACCTGATCCCCTGGAGCCACCACTCCTACCCTGAGACCTGATCCTAGATCACCACTCCTACCCTGAGACCTGATCCTAGATCACCACTCCTACCCTGAGACCTGATCCTAGACCACCACTCCTACCCTGAGACCTGATCCTAGACCTGATCCTAGATCACCACTCCTACCCTGAGACCTGATCCTAGATCACCACTCCTACCCTGAGACCTGATCCTCAGATCACCACTCCTACCCTGAGACCTGATCCTAGACCTGATCCTAGACCAACACTCCTACCCTGAGACCTGATCCCTAGACCTGATCCTAGATCACCACTCCTACCCTGAGACCTGATCTAGACCACCACTCCTACCTAGACCTGATCCTAGACCACCACTCCTACTCTGAGACCTGATCCTAGACCTGATCCTGGACCACCACTCCTACTCTGAGACCTGATCCCTAGACCACAACCTAGACCACCACTCCTACCTGAGACCTGATCCTAGATCACCACTCCTACCCTGAGACCTGATCTAGACCACCACTCCTACCCTGAGACCTGATCCTAGACCTGATCCTAGATCACCAGTCCTACCCTGAGACCTGATCCTAGATCACCAGTCTACCCTGAGACCTGATCCTAGACATGATCCTAGACCACCACTCCTACCCTGAGACCTGATCCTAGATCACCACTCCTACCCTGAGACCTGATCCTAGACATGATCCTAG
>NC_088422.1:107149630-107267232 GCF_034236695.1 Oncorhynchus nerka
AGTGACCAATGAGGAGATGGTAAACATGACATCCATGTCCTGATAATATTGTCCTCGCATCAGTTCAGTTGACCAAGAACCTTTCCAGTGTTTGATGACAACAGCCGGGAGCCATTTTCACCCAGGTGAATTCCGTCTTCCAGAACGTAGCCTATTCCAGAAGGAGTCAGACTTGTCGACGAAGGACAGACGCATTAACCACTGGGGAAGAGACCAAAAGACGGCTAAAACACTCAGTCCCCACAACGACGAGGAGATGGAATTGGGGCCAGAGACAATGAAACGTCCTGCTAACTTCTGTGCATTCTCCAAGAGTCTCTTAGCTTTACAGAGTTCACACACATAATATCATTAGACCCAATATGCAACACAACTGTTTTCAGAGCAGGAATCTGTTTCTTGATGGTGGGCATGAATTCTGATAACTTCGGGTTAGGGTGTAATACCTCCAGGAAAACAAAGGTACGGGTATTTATGACTTCCACCAATCTAACCACGGAGCTTCCCGTAATAATGGTTGATGGCTGCTGTCCACATCGAGCCGGAGCCCTCAACACAACCTGGCTGCTGTCCACATCGAGCCGGAGCCCTCAACACAACCTGGCTGCTGTCCATATCGAGCCCTCAACACAACCTGGCTGCTGTCCATATCGAGCCCTCAACACAACCTGGCTGCTGTCCATATCGAGCCCTCAACACAACCTGGCTGCTGTCCATATCGAGCCCTCAACACAACCTGGCTGCTGTCCATATCGAGCCGGAGCCCTCAACACAACCTCAGTAACGTCTTAAATCTAAATTACGGATTGCCTCTTATTGTCGTCCCCTTATGCCATAGTTTGGCAGTGGTAGGTGTTGGGACTCTGCTGATAACCAGGTGTAACAGTGGTAAGGTGTTGGGACTCTGCTGATAACCAGGTGTAACAGTGGTAAGGTGTTGGGACTCTGCTGATAGCCAGGTGTAACAGTGGTAAGGTGTTGGGACTCTGCTGATACAGGTAACAGTGGTAAGGTGTTGGGACTCTGCTGATAACCAGGTGTAACAGTGGTGTTAAGGTGTTGAGGTTGGGACTCTGCTGTTAACCAGGTGTAACAGTGGTAAGGTGTTGGGACTTCTGCTGATAACCAGGTGTACAGTGGTAAGGTGTTGGGACTCTGCTGATAGCCAGGTGTAACAGTGGTAAGGTGTTGGGACTCTGCTGATAGCCAGGTGTAACAGTGGTAAGGTGTTGGACTCTGCTGATAACCAGGTGTAACAGTGGTGTTAAGGTGTTGAGGTGTTGGGACTCTGCTGTTAACCAGGTGTAACAGTGGTAAGGTGTTGGGACTCTGCTGATAACCAGGTGTAACAGTAAGGTGTTGGGACTCTGCTGATAGCCAGCAAACAGTGGTAAGGTGTTGGGACTCTGCTGATAGCCAGGTGTAACAGTGGTAAGGTGTTGGGACTCTGCTGATAACCAGGTGTAAACAGTGGTGTTAAGGTGTTGAGGTGTTGGGACTCTGCTGTTAACCAGGTGTAACAGTGGTAAGTGTTGGGACTCGACAGGTGAAATGTTACCGTAATACAGTGGGGCAAAAAAGTATTTAGTCAGCCACCAATTGTGCAAGTTCTCCCACTTAAAAAGATGAGGCCTGTAATTTTCATCATAGGTACACTTCAACTATGACAGACAAAATGAGAAGAAAATCCAGAAAATCACATTGTAGGATTTTTAATGAATTTATTTGCAAATTATGATGGAAAATAAGTATGTGGTCACCTACAAACAGGCAAGATTTCTGGCTCTCACAGACCTGTAACTTCTTCAAGAGGCTCCTCTGTCCTCCACTGCTACCTGTATTAATGGCACCTGTTTGAACTTGTTATCAGTATAAAGACACCTCTCCACAACCTCCAACAGTCACACTCCAAACTCCACTATGGCCAAGACCAAAGAGCTGTCAAAGGACACCAGAAACAAAATTGTAGACCTGCACCAGGCTGGTAAGACTGAATCTGCAATAGGTAAGCAGCTTGGTTTGAAGAAATCAACTGTGGGAGCAATTATTAGGAAATGGAAGACATACAAGACTACTGATAATCTCCCTCGATCTGGGGCTCCACGCAAGATCTCACCCAGTGGGGTCAAAATGATCACAAGAACGGTGAGCAAAAATCCCAGAACCACACGGGGGGACCTAGTGAATGACCTGCAGAGAGCTGGGACCAAAGTAACAAAGCCTACCATCAGTAACACACTACGCCGCCAGGGCCTCAAATCCTGCAGTGCCAGACGTGTCCCCCTGCTTAAGCCAGTACATGTCCAGGCCCGTCTGAAATTTGCTAGAGAGCATTTGGATGATCCAGAAGAAGACTGGGAGAATGTCATATGGTCAGATGAAACCAAAATATAACTTTTGGTAAAAACTCAACTCGTCGTGTTTGGAGGACAAAGAATGCTGAGTTGCATCCAAAGAACACCATACCTACTGTGAAGCATGGGGGTGGAAACATCATGCTTTGGGGCTGTTTTTCTGCAAAGGGACCAGGATGACTGATGCATGTAAAGGAAAGAATGAATGGGGCCATGTATCGTGAGATTTTGAGTGAAAACCTCCTTCAATCAGCAAGGGCATTGAAGATGAAACATGGCTGGGTCTTTCAGCATGACAATGATCCCAAACATACCGCCCGGGCAATGAAGGAGTGGCTTTGTAAGAATCATTTCAAGGTCCTGGAGTGGCCTAGCCAGTCTCCAGATCTCAAACCCATAGAAAATCTTTGGAGGGAGTTGAAAGTCTGTGTTGCCCAGCAACAGCCCCAAAACATCACTGCTCTAGAGGAGATCTGCATGTGTCTCATTTACATTACATTTAAGTCATTTAGCAGACGCTCTTATCCAGAGCGACTTACAAATTGGTGCATTCACCTTATGACATCCGGTGGAACAGTAGTGCATCTAAATCTTTTAAAGGGGGTGAGAGGATTACTTTATCTTATCCTAGGTATTCCTTAAAAGAGGTGGGGTTTCAGGTGTCTCCGGAAGGTGGTGATTGACTCAGCCACCTGTTTGTGTCTCAGCCACCAGGTCTCAACCCAGAGGGGTTTAAAGGGGGTTTGTGTCTCAGCCGCCAGATTACAACCCAGAGGGGGCTTAAAGGGGGCTTGTCTCAGCCACCCAGATCTCAAACCCAGAGGGGGCTTAAGGGGGTTTGTGTCTCCCAGTCACCAGATCTCAACCCAGAGGGGGTTTAAAAGGGGTTTGTGTCTCAGTAACCAGATCTCAACCCAGAGGGTTTGTGTCTCAGCCACCAGATCTCAACCTAGAGGGGGTTTAAAGGGGTTTGTGTCTCAGTCACCAGATCTCAACCCAAAGGGGTTTGTGTCTCAGTCACCAGATCTCAACCCAGAGGGGGTTTGTGTCTCAGTCACCAGATCTCAACCCAGAGAGGGGGTTTAAAGGGGTTTGTGTCTCAGTCACCAGATCTCAACCCAGAGGGGGTTTAAAGGGGGTTGGTGTCTCAGATCTCAACCCAGAGGGGGTTTGTGTCTCAGATCTCAACCCAGAGGGGTTTAAAGGGGTTTGTGTCTCAGCCACCAGATCTCAACCCAGAGGGGGTTTGTGTCTCAGCCACCAGATCTCAACCCAGAGGGGGCTTAAAGGGGTTTGTCTCAGCCACCAGATCTCATCCCAGAGGGGGTTTAAAGGGGTTTGTGTCTCAGTCACCAGATCTCAACCCAGAGGGGGTTTAAAGGGGTTTGTGTCTCAGCCACCCAGATCTCAACCCAGAGGGGGTTTAAAGGGTTTGTGTCTCAGCCACCAGATCTCAACCCCAGAGGGGGTTTAAAGGGGGTTTGTGTCTCAGTCACCAGATCTCAACCCAGAGGGGTTTAAAGGGGTTGTGTCTCAGCCACAGATCTCAACCCAGAGGGGTTTAAGGGGTTGGTGTCTCAGTCACAGATCTCAACCCAGAGGGGGTTTAAAGGGGGCTTGTGTCTCAGCCACCAGATCTCAACCCAGAGGGGGTTTAAAGGGGTTGGTGTCTCAGTCACCAGATCTCAACCCAGAGGGGGTTTAAAGGGGTTTGTGTCTCAGCCACCAGATCTCAACCCAGAGGGGGGTTTAAAGGGGGTTTGTGTCTCAGTCACAGATCTCAACCCAGAGGGGGTTTAAAGGGGTTTGTGTCTCAGTCACCAGATCTCAACCCAGAGGGGGTTTAAGGGGTTTTGTGTCTCAGTCACCAGATCTCAACCCAGAGGGGTTTAAAGGGGGTTTGTGTCTCAGTCACCAGATCTCAACCCAGAGGGGGTTTAAGGGGTTGGTATCTCAGCCACCAGATCTCAACCCACAGGGGTTTAAAGGGGGTTTGGTCTCAGTCTCAGATCCACCAGATTTAAGTTTGTGTCTATCACAGATCTCAACCCAGAGGGGTTTAAAGGGGGTTTTGTGTCTCAGTCAAATCTGGACCCAGAGGGGGGTTTAAAGGGGTTTGTGTCTCAGTCACCAGATCTCCCAGAGGGGAGTTTAAAGGGGTTGGTATCTTAGATCTACAGGGGGTTTAAAGGGGGTTGTATCTCAGATCTTAGCCATATGAACTTTTATGGTAAATTCTGAGCGTGAGTCTCCTATATTGTGTTTCAGTTACCTGTATCTCTCTCCCCTCCTCAGAGCAGGTGAGTCTCCTGTATTGTGTTAGTTACCGGTATCTCTCTCCCCTCCTCAGAGCAGGTGAGTCTCCTGTATTGTGTCAGTTACCTGTATGTCTCTCCCCTCCTCAGAGCAGGTGAGTCTCCTGTATTATGTCAGTTACCTGTATCTCTCTCCCTCCTCAGAGCAGGTGAGTCTCCTGTATTGTGTTTTAGTTACTGGTATCTCCTCACTCCTCAGAGCAGGTGAGTCTCCTGTATTGTGTCAGTTACCTGTGTCTCTCTCCACTCCTCAGAGCAGGTGAGTCTCCTGTATTGTGTTAGTTACCTGTATCTCTCTCCCCTCAGAGCAGGTGAGTCTCCTGTATTGTGTCAGTTACCTGTATCTCTCTCCCTCCTCAGAGCAGGTGAGTCTCCTGTATTGTGTCAGTTACCTGTATCTCTCTCCCCTCCTCAGAGCAGGTGAGTCTCCCATTGTGTCAGTTACCTGTATCTCTCCCCTCCTCAGAGCAGGTGAGTCTCCTGTATTGTGTGTCAGTTACCTGTATCTCTCTCCCCTCCTCAGAGCAGGTGAGTCTCCTGTATTGTGTGTCAGTTACCTGTATCTCTCCCCTCCTCAGAGCAGGTGAGTCTCCTGTATTGTGTCAGTTACCTGTATCTCTCTCTCCCTCCTCAGAGCAGGTGAGTCTCCAGTATTGTGTGTCAGTTACTGGTATCTCTCTCCCTCCTCAGAGCAGGTGAGTCTCCTGTATTGTGTTAGTTACCTGTATCTCTCTTCCCTCCTCAGAGCAGGTGAGTCTCCTGTATTGTGTTAGTTACCTGTATCTCTCTCCTCCTCAGAGCAGGTGAGTCTCCTGTATTGTGTCAGTTACCTGTGTCGCTCTCTACTCAGAGCAGGTGAGTCTCTGTATTGTGTTAGTTACCTGTATCTCTCTCCCTCCTCAGAGCAGGTGAGTCTCCTGTATTGTGTTAGTTACCTGTATCTCTCTCCCCTCCTCAGAGCAGGTGAGTCTCCTGTATTGTGTGTCAGTCAGAGCAGGTGAGTCTCCTGTATTGTGTTAGTTACCTCTCTCTCCCCTCCTCAGAGCAGGTGAGTCTCCTGTATTGTGTCAGTTACCTGTATCTCTCTCCTCCTCAGAGCAGGTGAGTCTCCTGTATTGTGTCAGTTACCTGTATCTCTCTCCTCAGAGCAGGTGAGTCTCCTGTATTGTGTCAGTTACTGGTATCTCTCTCCCTCAGAGCAGGTGAGTCTCCTGTATTGTGTTAGTTACCTGTATCTCTCTCCCCTCAGAGCAGGTGGGTCTCCCCTGTATTGTGTCAGTTACCTGTATCTCTCTCCCCTCCTCAGAGCAGGTGAGTCTCCTGTATTGTGTTAGTTACCTGTATCTCTCCCCTCCTCAGAGCAGGTGAGTCTCCTGTATTGTGTGTCAGTTACCTGTATCTCTCTCCCCTCCTCAGAGCAGGTGAGTCTCTGTATTGTGTGTCAGTTACCTGTATCTCTCTCCTCCTCAGAGCAGGTGAGTCTCCTGTATTGTGTGTCAGTTACCTGTATCTCTCTCCCTCCTCAGAGCAGGTGAGTCTCCCTGTATTGTGTCAGTTACTGTATCTCTCCCCTCCTCAGAGCAGGTGAGTCTCCTGTATTGTGTCAGTTACTGGTATCTCTCTCTCCCCTCGGAGCAGGTGAGTCTCCTGTATTGTGTTAGTTACCTGTATCTCTCCCTCCTCAGAGCAGGTGAGTCTCCTGTATTGTGTTAGTTACCTGTATCTCTCTCCTCCTCAGAGCAGGTGAGTCTCCTGTATTGTGTGTCAGTTACCTGTATCTCTCTCCTCCTCAGAGCAGGTGAGTCTCCTGTATTGTGTTCAGTTACCTGTATCTCTCTCCCTCCTCAGAGCAGGTGAGTCTCCTGTATTGTGTTAGTTACCTGTATCTCTCTCCCTCCTCAGAGCAGGTGAGTCTCCTGTATTGTGTGTCAGTTACCTGTATCTCTCCCTCCTCAGAGCAGGTGAGTCTCCTGTATTGTGTCAGTTACTGTATCTCTCCCCTCCTCAGAGCAGGTGAGTCTCCCTGTAATTGTGTTAGTTACCTGTATCTCTCCCTCCTCAGAGCAGGTGAGTCTCCTGTATTGTGTTAGTTACCTGTATCTCTCTCCTCCTCAACCAAGGTGAGTCTCCTGTATTGTGATCAAAACAGACGTCTGACCTCAGGGAGCCCATCCAACCATTTAAATATGACCCAGGAGGATACGAGGCTATAAACCATTTAAATATGACCCAGGAGGATAACGAGGGTTTAAACCATTTAAATATGACCCAGAAGGATAACGAGGCTATAAACCATTTAAATATGACCCAGGAGGATAACGAGGCTATAAACCATTTAAATATGACCCAGAAGGATAACGAGGCTATAAACCGTTTAAATATGACCCAGAAGGATAACGAGGCTATAAACCATTTTAAATATGACCCAGAAGGATAACGAGGCTATAAACCATTTAAATATGACCCAGAAGGATAACGAGGCTATAAACCATTTAAATATGACCCAGAAGGATAACGGGGAATAAACCATTTAAATATGACCCAGAAGGATAAAGGGTTTAAACCATTTAAATATGACCCAGAAGGATAACGAGGCTATAAACCGTTTAAATATGACCCAGAAGGATAACGAGGCTATAAACCATTTAAATATGACCCAGAAGGATAACGGGGGAATAAACCATTTAAATATGACCCAGAAGGATAATGAGGGTATAAACATAACCCAGAAGGATAACGAGGCTATAAACCATTTAAATATGACCCAGAAGGATAACGAGGGTATAAACCATTTAAATATGACCGAGAAGGATAACGAGGGTTTAAACCGTTTAAATATGACCCAGAAGGATAACGAGGCTATAAACCATTTAAATATGACCCAGAAGGATAACGAGGGTTTAAACCATTTAAATATGACCCAGAAGGATAACGAGGCTATAAACCATTTAAATATGACCCAGAAGGATAAAGAGGGTTTAAACCATTTAAATAAGACCCAGAAGGATAACGAGGGTTTAAACTATTTAAATAAGACCCAGAAGTTTAAAATATGACCCAGAAGGATAACGAGGGTTTAAACCATTTAAATGACCCAGAAGGATAACGAGGGTTTAAACCATTTAAATAAGACCCAGAAGTTTAAAATATGACCCAGAAGGATAACGAGGGTTTAAACCATTTAAATGACCCAGAAGGATAACGAGGGTTTAAACCATTTAAATGACCCAGAAGGATAACGAGGGTTTAAACCGTTTAAATATGACCCAGAAGGATAACGAGGGTTTAAACCGTTTAAATATGACCCAGAAGGATAACGAGGCTATAAACCATTTAAATATGACCCAGAAGGATAACGAGGGTATAAACCATTTAAATATGACCGAGAAGGATAACGAGGGTTTAAACCGTTTAAATATGACCCAGAAGGATAACGAGGCTATAAACCATTTAAATATGACCCAGAAGGGTAACGAGGGTTTAAAATATGACCCAGAAGGATAACGAGGGTTTAAACCATTTAAATAAGACCCAGAAGTTTAAAATATGACCCAGAAGGATAACGAGGTTTTAAACCATTTAAAATATGACCCAGAAGGATAACGAGGGTTTAAATATGACCCAGAAGGATAACGAGGGTTTAAACCATTTAAATATGACCCAGAAGGATAACGAGGCTATAAACCATTTAAATATGACCCAGAAGGATAACGAGGGTTTAAACCATTTAAATATGACCCAGAAGGATAACGAGGGTTTAAACCATTTAAATATGACCCAGAAGGATAACGAGGCTATAAACCATTTAAATATGACCAGAAGGATAACGAGGCTATAAACCATTTACATATGACCCAGAAGGATAACGAGGCTATAAACCATTTAAATATGACCAGAAGGATAACGAGGCTATAAACCATTTAAATATGACCAGAAGGATAACGAGGCTATAAACCATTTACATATGACCCAGAAGGATAACGAGGCTATAAACCATTTAAATATGACCCAGAAGGATAACGAGGGTTTAAACCATTTAAATAAGACCCAGAAGGATAACGAGGGTTTAAACCATTTAAATAAGACCCAGAAGGATAACGAGGGTTTAAACCATTTAAATAAGACCCAGATGTTTAAAATATGACCCAGAAGGATAACGAGGGTTTAAACCATTTAAATATGACCCAGAAGGATAACGAGGGTATAAACCATTTAAATATGACCCAGAAGGATAACGAGGGTTTAAACCATTTAAATAAGACCCAGAAGGATAACGAGGGTTTAAACCATTTAAATAAGACCCAGAAGGATAACGGGGGAATAAACCATTTAAATATGACCCAGAAGGATAACGAGGGTTTAAACCATTTAAATATGGCAGAGGGGAGGGGGCGCAGTGGGGGAAGGGGCGCGCAGGGGAGAAGGGGCGCAGGGGGAGAAGGGGCGCAGAAGGGAAGGGCGCAGGGGGAAGGGCATTTAAATATGGGGGAAGACCCAGGGGGAAGGCGCAGATGGGGAAGGCGCAGGGGGGGAAGGGCGAGGGAATATGGCCCAGGGAAGGGGCGCAGGGGAGAAGGTTTAAACCATTTAAATAAGACCCAGAAGGGGGAAGGGCGCAGAAGGGGGTTTAAACCATTTAAAAGGGGCGCAGGGGGAAGGGGCGCGCAGGGGGAAGGGCGCAGGGGGAATGGCGAAGGGGGGAAGGGCGCAGGGGGAAGGGGCGCAGGGGGAGGACCAGGCTAGAGGATGAAGACAGGACAAAACAGATGTGGGAGGCGCAGGGATGAAGACAGGACAAAACAGATGGGGCAGCTAGAGGATGAAGACAGGACAAAACAGATGGGAGGACCAGGCTAGAGGATGAAGACAGGACAAAACAGATGTGGGACCAGGCTAGAGGATGAAGACAGGACAAAACAGATGTGGGACCAGGCTAGAGGATGAAGACAGGACAAACAGATGTGGGACCAGGCTAGAGGATGAAGACAGGACAAAACAGATGTGGGACCAGGCTAGAGGGATGAAGACAGGACAAACAGATGTGGGACCAGGCTAGAGGATGAAGACAGGACAAAACAGATGTGGGACCAGGCTAGAGGATGAAGACAGGACAAAACAGATGTGGGACCAGGCTAGAGGATGAAGACAGGACAAACAGATGTGGGACCAGGCTAGAGGATGAAGACAGGACAAAACAGATGTGGGACCAGGCTAGAGGATGAAGACAGGACAAAACAGATGTGGGACCAGGCTAGAGGATGAAGACAGGACAAAACAGATGTGGGACCAGGCTAGAGGATGAAGACAGGACAAACAGATGTGGGACCAGGCTAGAGGATGAAGACAGGACAAAACAGATGTGGGACCAGGCTAGAGGATGAAGACAGGACAAAACAGATGTGGGACCAGGCTAGAGGATGAAGACAGGACAAAACAGATGTGGGACCAGGCTAGAGGATGAAGACAGGACAAAACAGATGTGGGACCAGGCTAGAGGATGAAGACAGGACAAAACAGATGTGGGACCAGGCTAGAGGATGAAGACAGGACAAAACAGATGTGGGACCAGGCTAGAGGATGAAGACAGGACAAAACAGATGTGGGACCAGGCTAGAGGATGAAGACAGGACAAAACAGATGTGGGACCAGGCTAGAGGATGAAGACAGGACAAAACAGATGTGGGACCAGGCTAGAGGATGAAGACAGGACAAAACAGATGTGGGACCAGGCTAGAGGATGAAGACCGGACAAAACAGATGTGGGACCATGCTAGAGGATGAAGACAGGACAAAACAGATGTGGGACCAGGCTAGAGGATGAAGACAGGACAAAACAGATGTGGGACCATGCTAGAGGATGAAGACAGGACAAAACAGATGTGGGACCAGGCTAGAGGATGAAGACAGGACAAAACAGATGTGGGACCAGGCTAGAGGATGAAGACAGGACAAAACAGATGTGGGACCAGGCTAGAGGATGAAGACAGGACAAAACAGATGTGGGACCAGGCTAGAGGATGAAGACAGGACAAAACAGATGTGGGACCAGGCTAGAGGATGAAGACAGGACAAAACAGATGTGGGACCAGGCTAGAGGATGAAGACAGGACAAAACAGATGTGGGACCAGGCTAGAGGATGAAGACAGGACAAAACAGATGTGGGACCAGGCTAGAGGATGAAGACAGGACAAAACAGATGTGGGACCAGGCTAGAGGATGAAGACAGGACAAAACAGATGTGGGACCAGGCTAGAGGATGAAGACAGGACAAAACAGATGTGGGGGACCAGGCTAGAGGATGAAGACAGGACAAAACAGATGTGGGACCAGGCTAGAGGATGAAGACAGGACAAAACAGATGTGGGACCAGGCTAGAGGATGAAGACAGGACAAAACAGATGTGGGACCAGGCTAGAGGATGAAGACAGGACAAAACAGATGTGGGACCAGGCTAGAGGATGAAGACAGGACAAAACAGATGTGGGACCAGGCTAGAGGATGAAGACAGGACAAAACAGATGTGGGACCAGGCTAGAGGATGAAGACAGGACAAAACAGATGTGGGACCAGGCTAGAGGATGAAGACAGGACAAAACAGATGTGGGACCATATCATAGCAGGATAGTTTTATTCTGTACAAAGTGTTTCAGTCTGATAAACATGGTACAACTCATCAAATCTGTGCTACTTATTTACACCTTCACTCGTATACAAAAATACCTTTATTTGGAACATTTCTACTTTCTCTACACAGACACCCATCCAGAGGGAGATCGATAGGAAATCACCCACCAACCACGAGGCCTCCCATTGGACAGCGCGTTTCCACCAATAAGAGGAATTTAACATGGCTGTTCCCTTCTCCATCACGGCCACCCTCATATAACCACTACTGTCCTCCCCACCGTACTCACTCAGACCGCACGACTTTAAGAGGTTCAGATATACAGTTAATATATGGTTATCACGTGATATGTAGAGGAGGGACGCACTGAGAGGCAGTCCTGACAGACAGACAACTCTGGACCAGGGGGGCCAGTCAGACAGACAACTCTGGACCTGGGGGGCAGTCCTGACAGACAACTCTGGACCTGGGGGGCCAGTCCTGACAGACAACTCTGGACCTGGGGGGCCAGTCCAGACAGACAACTCTGGACCTGGGGGGGGCCAGTCCAGACAGACAACTCTGGACCTGGGGGGCAGTCCAGACAGACAACTCTGGACCTGGGGGGCAGTCCAGACAGACAACTCTGGACCTGGGGGGCCAGTCCAGACAGACAACTCTGGACCTGGGGGGCCAGTCAGACAGACAACTCTGGACCTGGGGGGGCAGTCTGACAGACAACTCTGGACCTGGGGGGCAGTCCAGACAGACAACTCTGGACCTGGGGGGCAGTCCAGACAGACAACTCTGGACCTGGGGGGCAGTCCTGACAGACAACTCTGGACCTGGGGGGCCAGTCCAGACAGACAGACAACTCTGGACCTGGGGGGGGGCCACTCTGGACCTGGGGGGCAGTCCAGACAGACAACTCTGGACCTGGGGAGGCAGTCCAGACAGACAACTCTGGACCTGGGGGGCAGTCCTGACAGACAGACAACTCTGGACCTGGGGGGGCAGTCTGACAGACAGACAACTCTGGACCTGGGGGGGGGGGCAGTCTGACAGACAACTCTGGACCTGGGGCCAGTCCTGACAGACAGACAACTCTGGACCTGGGGGCCAGTCTGACAGACAGACAACTCTGGACCTGGGGGGCCAGTCCTGACAGACAGACAACTCTGGACCTGGGGGGCCAGTCTGACAGACAGACAACTCTGGACCTGGGGGTCAGTCTGACAGACAACTCTGGACCTGGGGGCAGACAACTCTCCTGACAGACAGACAACTCTGGACCTGGACCTGACTGACAGACAACTCTGGACCTGACAGACAGACTGGAACTCTCTGGACTCTGGACCTGGGGGCCAGTCCTGACAGACAGACAACTCTGGACCTGGGGGGAGGCAGTCCTGACAGACAGACAACTCTGGACCTGGGGGCCAGTCCTGACAGACAGACAACTCTGGACCTGGGGGGAGGCAGTCTGACAGACAGACAACTCTGGAGTTTTGGTATCTTGTAGATATTGCACTATGAAAGAGAAGGGAGAGAGAGGATGGGGGGCAGGGATTGATTGTGCGTTAAATGGTACTCCCCTTCAGCGTGGGAGCGAGAGGCAGAGAACAGATCGGCACCAGAAGGGTGGAGCGAGAGAAAGGTTAAAGGGTCATGTCTGGAGGAGTTCACCCTTCCTCAGACCCCTCTTCTTAGATCCTACATTCCTTCCTCCTCCTCATTTGCCCTGAAAGTTACTGAGCTCCATCTCATCTTTGCGTCGTCTCTGCTGGGCGAACAGAGAGCTGAAGGGGTACAGCTTGGCCTTGGCTGGGTATCTCTGTCCTGCTATATCCACCTCGTAATCTCCCCTGTTGATGAAGTCTGGGGTCACTGCTGCAGGGGAGCCGTCCAGGGAGGGCGGCGAGACAAAGCCCAGACACACGTGTCTCTCAGGGTGTAGGAGTAGGCAGAGGAGGTGGTGGTACCCACAGCTCCCCATTCCTGAAGAGACAGAGAGAAAGAGAGAGACAGAGACAGAGAGAGACAGAGACAGAGAGAGACAGAGAGAGAGACAGAGAGAGAAAGAGACAGAGAGAAAGAGACAGAGACAGAGACAGAGAAGACAGAGAGAGAGAGACAAGAGAGAGACAGAGAGAAAGACAGAGACAGAGACAGAAAGAGACAGAGAAGAGAGATAGACGAGATGACAGAGAGAGAAAGAGAGAGAGAGAGAAGAGAGACAGAGACAGAGAGAGAGACAGAGACGAGACAGAGAGAGATAGACGAGATGACAGAGAGAGAAAGAGAGAGCGAAAGAGAGAAAGAGACGAGACAGAAGCATTAGATGGTGAAAATAAAATATTATTGATCCAGATAGCCTCTTCATCCAGAAAGGCAGTTTATGGGTTCAGAGGCTAGGGCAGTTTAGGGGTTCAGAGGCTAGGGCAGTTTAGGGTTCAGAGGCTAGGGCAGTTTATGGGTTCAGAGGCTAGGGCAGTTTAGGGTTCAGAGGCTAGGGCAGTTTAGGGGTTCAGAGCTAGGGCAGTTTAGGGGTTCAGAGGCTAGGGCAGTTTAGGGTTCAGAGGCTAGGGCAGTTTAGGGGTTCAGAGGCTAGGGCAGTTTAGGGGTTCAGAGGCTAGGGCAGTTTAGGGGTTCAGAGCCTCAGTTTAGGGGTTCTCCAGACCAGGCCAGTTTAAGGTTCAGAGGCTAGGCAGTTTAGGGGTTCAGAGGCTAGGGCAGTTTAGGGGTTCAGAGGGCTAGGGCAGTTTAGGGGTTCAGAGGCTAGGGCAGTTTATGGGTTCAGAGGCTAGGGCAGTTTAGGGGTTCAGAGGCTAGGGTCTAGTTTATGGGTTCAGAGGCTAGGGCAGTTTAGGGGTTCAGAGGCTAGGGCAGTTTAGGGTTCAGAGGCTAGGAGCAGTTTAGGGTTCAGAAGGCTAGGGCAGTTTAGGGGTTCAGAGGCTAGGGCAGTTTAGGGTTCAGAGGCCTGTTTAACCTAGGGCAGGAGGGGTTCAGAGGCTAGGGCCAGAGGCCAGGAGGGGTTCAGAGGGAGGGCAGAGGAGGGGTTCAGAGCTAGGGCAAGTTTAGGGGTTCAGAGAGGGCAGTTTAGGGGGTTCAGAGGCTAGGGCAGTTTAGGGGTTCAGAGGCTAGGGCAGTTTATGGGTTCAGAGGCTAGGGCCCCAGGGGTTCAGAGGCTAGGAGCAGTTTTGTGGGTTCAGAGGCTAGGGCAGTTTAGGGGTTCAGAAATAGGGGAGTTTTAGGGGGTCCAGGGCAGTTTAGGGGTTCAGAGGCTAGGGCAGTTTAGGGGACAGAGGCTAGGGGCAGTTTAGGGGTCCAGAGAGCTAGGGCAGTTTAGGGGTTCAGAGGCAGGGCAGTTTAGGGGTTCAGAGGCTAGGGCAGTTTTTAGGGGTTCAGAGGCTTGTCCTGGAGATGGGTTCTCCCCACCAGGGACAAGGCCCAGCTCTGTGTCATGTTTAGGGGGTTCAGAGAGCTTGTCTAACCTGAGGATGGGTTCTCCCCACCAGGGGCCACAGGTCCAGCTCTGTGTCATGATCCTCCAGGACCAACATGATGAAGGAGGCTCACCCCTCCTGACGCTGATGCAGCAGACGCTCGACCCAGGAAGTCTATGTCCTGGAGGAGGGGACAGACGAGGGAGGAGGGGATAGAGAGAGGAGGAGACAGAGAGGAGGAGGAGGAGGGGACAAGAGAGAGAGGAGGAGGGGACAGAGAGAGGAGGAGGGAGGGGACAGAGAGGAGGAGGAGGGACAGAGAGGAGGAGGAGGGGACAGAGAGAGGAGGAGGAGGGGACAGAGAGGAGGAGGAGGGGACAGAGAGAGGAGGAGGAGGGGACAGAGAGAGGAGGAGGAGGGGACAGAGAGAGGGAGGAGGAGGGGACAGAGAGGAGGAGGAGGGGACAGGGAGGATGAGGGGGACAGGAGAGGAGGAGGAGGGACAGAGAGAGGAGGAGGGGACAGAGAGGAGGAGGAGGGGACAGAGAGAGGAGGAGGAGGGGACAGAGAGAGGAGGGGACAGAGAGAGGAGGGGACAGAGAGAGGAGGAGGGGACAGAGAGAGGAGGACAGGAGACACAGAGAGAGGAGGAGGGGACAGAGAGAGGAGGGTACAGAGAGAGGAGGAGGGGACAGAGAGAGGAGGGGGTACAGAGAGAGGAGGGGGACAGAGAGAGGAGGAGGAGGAGGGGACAGAGAGAGGAGGAGGGACAGAGAGAGTAGGAGGGGTATCACAGAGAGTAGGAGGGTACAGAGAGAGGAGGAGGAGGGGGACAGAGAGGAGGATGGGGTACAGAGAGAGGAGGAGGAGGGGACAGAGAGGAGGAGGAGGGGACAGAGAGAGAGGAGGAGGGGACAGAGAGGAGGATGGGGTATAGAGAGAGGAGGAGGGGACAGAGAGAGGATAATGGGGTATAGAGAGGAGGAGGAGGGGACAGAGAGAGGAGGAGGGGTACAGAGAGAGAGGAGGAGGAGGGGACAGAGAGAGGAGGAGGGGGTACAGAGAGAGAGGAGGAGGAGGGGACAGAGAGAGGAGGAGGGGGTACAGAGAGAGGAGGAGGGGACAGAGAGAGGAGGAGGAGGGGATAAGACCAAACATCAACCAGACCTCATCAGTAACACAGTACAGGACTAAGGACCTGTTCAGACCCAACTAAATATTGGGGTCCGTGGGTCGTACCGTGTCAAACTTGACCCTGAACTCCCGTCCACACTCCAGGGGAGTGGTGAAAGGATCCAGGTCCTGACCCCAGAAGGCAAAGAACTTCTCTATTCGGAGAGAACGCAGGGCGTAGTACCCAGCGTTACGGATCCCATACTTCTGGCCCACTGACATCACCTCGTTGTAGACATGGAGCGCATACTGGAGGAGACGAGAGAGAGAAGAGGGGAGAGGGGAGAGAGGGAGAGAGAGAGAGGGGAGAGAGGGGAGAGAGAGAGAGAGAGAGAGGGGGAGAGGGGGAGGGGGGGGGGGAGAGGGGGAGGGAGAGAGACACAGAGAGACAGAGACACAGAGAGACAGAGACACAGAGACACAGAGAGACAGAGAGACAGAGACACAGAGAGACACAGAGAGAGAGAGAGACACAGAGACACAGAGAGACAGAGAGACAGAGAGACAGAGGAGAGAGAGAGGGGGGAGAGAGAGAGGAGGGGGAGAGAAGGGGAGAGAGAGAGGGAGGTGGGAGAGAGAGAGAAAGAGACAGAGAGAGAGAGGGCGTATCAATAACACTGTGTGATAACAAAATGTCCCATCAAACACACATCTTATTTTACTGATGAAGCACATACAGTATGTGATTGTGTTCAGACAAACCAGTAGTGTATAACTAGTAGTATATAACTAGTAGTATATAACTAGTAGTATATAACCAGTAGTATATATAACTAGTAGTATATAACTAGTAGTATATAACTAGTAGTATATAACCAGTAGTATATATAGACTAGTAGTATATAACCAGTAGTATATAACCAGTAGTATATATAGACTAGTATTATATAACTAGTAGTATATAACTAGTAGTATATAACCAGTAGTATATATAGACTAGTAGTATATAACCAGTAGTATATATAGACTAGTAGTATATAACTAGTAGTATATAACCAGTAGTATATATAGACTAGTATTATATAACTAGTAGTATATATAGACTAGTAGTATATAACTAGTAGTATATAACCAGTAGTATATATAGACTAGTAGTATATAGACTCAGTAGTATATAACTAGTAGTATATAACTAGTAGTATATAACCAGTAGTGTATATAGACTAGTAGTATATAACCAGTAGTATATAACCAGTAGTATATATAGACTAGTATTATATAACTAGTAGTATATAACCAGTAGTATATATAGACTAGTATTATATAACTAGTAGTATATAACCAGTAGTATATATAGACTAGTATTATATAACTAGTAGTATATATAGACTAGTAGTATATAACCAGTAGTATATAACTAGTAGTGTATATAGACTAGTAGTATATAACTAGTAGTATATAACTAGTAGTATTAGACTATAGATATAGTAGTATATAACTAGTAGTATATAACCAGTAGTATATAACCAGTAGTGTATATAGACTAGTAGTATATAACCAGTAGTATATAACCAGTAGTATATATAGACTAGTATGATATAACTAGTAGTATATAACTAGTAGTATATATAGACTAGTAGTATATAACCAGTAGTATATAACTAGTAGTGTATATAGACTAGTAGTATATAACCAGTAGTATATAACTAGTAGTATATATAGACTAGTAGTATATAGACTAGTAGTATATAACTAGTAGTATATAACCAGTAGTAGTATATAACTAGTAGTATATAACCAGTAGTATATATAGACTAGTATTATATAACTAGTAGTATATAACCAGTAGTATATATAGACTAGTATTATATAACTAGTAGTATATATAGACTAGTATTATATAACTAGTAGTATATATAGACTAGTAGTATATAACCAGTAGTATATAACTAGTAGTGTATATAGACTAGTAGTATATAACCAGTAGTATATAACTAGTAGTATATAGACTAGTAGTATATATAACTAGTAGTATATAACCAGTAGTATATAACTAGTAGTATATAACCAGTAGTATATAACTAGTAGTATATATAGTAGTATATAACTAGTAGTATATATAGACTAGTAGTATATAACCAGTAGTATATATAACTAGTAGTATATAACTAGTAGTATATATATAGACTAGTAGTATATAACCAGTAGTATATAACTAGTAGTATATATAGACTAGTAGTATATAACCAGTAGTATATAACCAGTATATATATAGACTAGTAGTATATATAACCAGTAGTATATAACTAGTAGTATATAACTAGTAGTATATATAGACTAGTAGTATATAACCAGTAGTATATAATAGACTAGTATTATATAACTAGTAGTATATAACCAGTAGTATATAACTAGTATTATATAACTAGTAGTATATAGACTAGTAGTATATAACCAGTAGTACATATAGACTAGTATTATATAACTAGTAGTATATAACCAGTAGTATATATAGACTAGTATTATATAACTAGTAGTATATAACTAGTAGTATATATAGACTAGTAGTATATAACCAGTAGTATATAACTAGTAGTGTATATAGACTAGTAGTATATAACCAGTAGTATATAACTAGTAGTATATATATAGACCAGTAGTATATATAGACTAGTAGTATATAACTAGTAGTATATAATAGTAGTATATATAGACTAGTAGTATTTAACTAGTAGTATATATAGACTAGTAGTATATAACCAGTAGTATATAACTAGTAGTATATAACTAGTAGTATATATAGACTACTAGTATATATAGACTAGTAGTATATAACTAGTAGTATATAAGACAGTAGTATATAACTAGTAGTATATAACTAGTAGTATATAACCAGTAGTATATATAGACTAGTAGTATATAACTAGTAGTATATAACCAGTAGTATATATAGACTAGTAGTATATAACTAGTAGTATATAACTAGTAGTATATATAGACTAGTAGTATATAACCAGTAGTATATAACCAGTAGTGTATATAGACTAGTAGTATATAACCAGTAGTATATAACTAGTAGTATATATAGACTAGTAGTATATATAGACTAGTAGTATATAACTAGTAGTATATAACTAGTAGTATATATAGACTAGTAGTATATAACTAGTAGTATATAACTAGTAGTATATAACTAGTAGTATATAACCAGTAGTATATAACTAGTATTATATAACTAGTAGTATATAACCAGTAGTATATATAGACTAGTAGTATATAACCAGTAGTGTATAACCAGTAGTATATATAGACTAGTAGTATATAACCAGTAGTATATAACCAGTAGTATATATAGACTAGTAGTATATAACCAGTAGTATATAACCAGTAGTATATAGACTAGTATTATATAACCAGTAGTATATAACCAGTAGTATATAGACTAGTAGTATATAACCAGTAGTGTATATAGACTAGTATTATATAACCAGTAGTATATAACCAGTAGTATATATAGACTAGTATTATATAACCAGTAGTATATAACCAGTAGTATATAACCAGTAGTATATAGACTAGTATTATATAACTAGTAGTATATAACCAGTAGTATATAGACTAGTATTATATAACTAGTAGTATATAACCAGTAGTATATATAGACTAGTAGTATATAACTAGTAGTATATAACCAGTAGTGTATATAACCAGTAGTATATATAACTAGTAGTATATAACCAGTAGTATATATAGAGTAGTACATAGTATTATATAACTAGTAGTATATAACCAGTAGTATATAACTAGTAGTATATAACCAGTAGTATATAACTAGTAGTATATATAGACTAGTATTATATAACTAGTAGTATATAACCAGTAGTGTATAACCAGTAGTGTATATAGACTAGTAGTGTATAACCAGTAGTGTATAACCAGTAGTGTATAACCAGTAGTATATATAGACTAGTAGTATATAACCAGTAGTATATAACCAGTAGTATATAACCAGTAGTATATATAGACCAGTAGTATATAACCAGTAGTGTATAACTAGTAGTATATAACCAGTAGTATATAGACTAGTAGAATATAGACTAGTAGTATATAACCAGTAGTATATATAGACTAGTAGTATATAACCAGTAGTATATAACCAGTAGTATATAGACTAGTAGTATATAACCAGTAGTATATAACCAGTAGTGTATAACCAGTAGTATATATAGACTAGTAGTATATAACCAGTAGTATATATAGACTAGTAGTATATAACCAGTAGTATATAACTAGTAGTATATAACCAGTAGTGTATAACCAGTAGTATATATAGACTAGTAGTATATAACCAGTAGTATATAGACTAGTAGTATATAACTAGTAGTATATAACCAGTAGTGTATAACCAGTAGTATATATAGACTAGTAGTATATAACCAGTAGTATATATAGACTAGTAGTATATAGACTAGTAGTATATAACTAGTAGTATATAACCAGTAGTATATAGACTAGTATTATATAACTAGTAGTATATAACCAGTAGTATATAGACTAGTATTATATAACTAGTAGTATATAACCAGTAGTGTATAACCAGTAGTATATATAGACTAGTAGTATATAACCAGTAGTATATATAGACTAGTAGTATATAACTAGTAGTATATAACAGTAGTATATAACTAGTAGTATATAACCAGTAGTATATAGACTAGTAGTATATAACTAGTAGTATATAACTAGTAGTATATAACCAGTAGTATATAAGACAGTAGCAGTATATAGACTAGTAGTGTATAACCAGTAGTGTATAACCAGTAGTGTATAACCAGTAGTGTATATAGACTAGTAGTATATAACCAGTAGTATATAACCAGTAGTATATAACCAGTAGTATATATAGACTAGTATTATATAACCAGTAGTATATAACCAGTAGTATATAGACTAGTATTATATAACTAGTAGTATATAACCAGTAGTATATAGACTAGTATTATATAACTAGTAGTATATAACCAGTAGTATATATAGACTAGTAGTATATAACCAGTAGTATATAACCAGTAGTATATAACCAGTAGTATATAGACTAGTAGTATATAACCAGTAGTATATATAGACTAGTAGTATATAGACTAGTAGTATATAACTAGTAGTATATAACCAGTAGTATATATAGACTAGTAGTATATAACTAGTAGTATATAACTAGTAGTATATAACCAGTAGTATATAGACTAGTAGTATATAACCAGTAGTATATAGACTAGTAGTAGTAGTATATAACCAGTAGTATATATAGACTAGTAGTATATAACTAGTAGTATATAACCAGTAGTATATAACCAGTAGTATATAGACCAGTAGTATATAACCAGTAGTATATAACCAGTAGTATATATAGACTAGTAGTATATAACCAGTAGTAGTATATATAGACCAGTATATATAACTAGTAGTAGTAGTATATAACCAGTAGTAGTATATAACCAGTAGTATATAACAGTAGTATATAGACTAGTAGTATATAACCAGTAGTATATAGACTAGTAGTATATAACTAGTAGTATATAACCAGTAGTATATAACCAGTATATAACCAGTAGTATATAGACTAGTATTATATAACTAGTAGTATATAACCAGTATATAACCAGTAGTATATAGACTAGTAGTATATAACCAGTAGTATATAGACTAGTAGTATATAAGTAGTATATAACTAGTATATAACCAGTAGTGTATAACCAGTAGTATATAGACTAGTAGTATATAACCAGTAGTATATAACTAGTAGACTAGTAGTATATAACTAGTAGTATATAACCAGTAGTATATATAGACTAGTAGTATATAACCAGTAGTATATATAGACTAGTAGTATATAGACTAGTAGTATATAACTAGTAGTATATAACCAGTAGTATATAGACTAGTATTATATAACTAGTAGTATATAACCAGTAGTATATAGACTAGTATTATATAACTAGTAGTATATAACCAGTAGTATATATAGACTAGTAGTATATAACTAGTAGTATATAACCAGTAGTGTATAACCAGTAGTATATATAGACTAGTAGTATATAACCAGTAGTATATATAGACTAGTAGTATATAGACTAGTAGTATATAACTAGTAGTATATAACCAGTAGTATATAACCAGTAGTATATAACTAGTAGTATATATAGACTAGTATTATATAACTAGTAGTATATAACCAGTAGTGTATAACCAGTAGTGTATATAGACTAGTAGTGTATAACCAGTAGTGTATAACCAGTAGTGTATAACCAGTAGTATATATAGACTAGTAGTATATAACTAGTAGTATATAGACTAGTAGTATATAACTAGTAGTATATAACAGTAGTATATAACCAGTAGTATATATAGACTAGTAGTATATAACCAGTAGTATATAACCAGTAGTATATAACCAGTAGTATATAACTAGTAGTATATAACCAGTAGTATATAGACTAGTAGAATATAGACTAGTAGTATATAACCAGTAGTATATATAGACTAGTAGTATATAACCAGTAGTATATAACCAGTAGTATATATAGACTAGTAGTATATAACCAGTAGTATATAACCAGTAGTGTATAACCAGTAGTGTATATAGACTAGTATTATATAACTAGTAGAATATAACCAGTAGTGTATATAGACTAGTAGTATATAACCAGTAGTATATAGACTAGTAGTATATAACTAGTAGTATATAACCAGTAGTGTATAACCAGTAGTATATATAGACTAGTAGTATATAACCAGTAGTATATAGACTAGTATTATATAACTAGTAGTATATAACCAGTAGTGTATATAGACTAGTAGTATATAACCAGTAGTGTATAACCAGTAGTATATATAGACTAGTAGTATATAGACTAGTAGTATATAACCAGTAGTATATAACCAGTAGTATATAGTATATAACTAGTAGTATATAACCAGTAGTATATAACCAGTAGTGTATATAGACTAGTAGTATATAACCAGTAGTATATATAGACTAGTAGTATATAACCAGTAGTATATATAGACTAGTAGTATATAACTAGTAGTATATAACTAGTAGTATATAACCAGTAGTATATAGACTAGTAGTATATAACCAGTAGTATATAGACTAGTAGTATATAACCAGTAGTATATAACCAGTAGTATATATAGACTAGTATTATATAACTAGTAGTATATAACCAGTAGTATATATAGACTAGTATTATATAACTAGTAGTATATATAGACTAGTAGTATATAACCAGTAGTATATAACTAGTAGTGTATATAGACTAGTAGTATATAACCAGTAGTATATAACTAGTAGTATATATAGTAGTATATATAACAGTAGTATATATATAGTATATAACTAGTAGTATATATAGACTAGTAGTATATAACTAGTAGTATATAACTAGTAGTATATATAGACTAGTAGTATATAACCAGTAGTATATAACTAGTAGTATATAACCAGTAGTATATATATAGACTAGTAGTATATAACCAGTAGTATATAGACTAGTAGTATATATAGACTAGTAGTATATAACCAGTAGTATATAACCAGTAGTATATAGACTAGTAGTATATAACCAGTAGTATATAACCAGTAGTATATAGACTAGTATTATATAACCAGTAGTATATAACTAGTAGTATATAACCAGTAGTATATATAGACTAGTATTATATAACTAGTAGTATATAACTAGTAGTATATATAGACTAGTAGTATATAACCAGTAGTATATAACTAGTAGTATATAGACTAGTAGTATATAACCAGTAGTATATAGACTAGTAGTATATAACCAGTAGTATATATAGACTAGTAGTATATAACCAGTAGTATATATAGACTAGTAGTATATAACCAGTAGTATATAACCAGTAGTGTATAACCAGTAGTATATATAGACTAGTAGTATATAACCAGTAGTATATATAGACTAGTAGTATATAGACTAGTAGGATATAACCAGTAGTATATAACTAGTAGTATATAACCAGTAGTATATAACCAGTAGTATATAGACTAGTAGTATATAACCAGTAGTATATAGACTAGTAGTATATAACTAGTAGTATATAACCAGTAGTATATAACCAGTAGTATATAGACTAGTAGTATATAACCAGTAGTATATAGACTAGTAGTATATAACCAGTAGTATATAGACTAGTAGTATATAACCAGTAGTATATAACCAGTAGTATATAAGACAGTAGTATATATAGACTAGTAGTATATAACTAGTAGTTTATAACCAGTAGTATATAACAAGTAGTATATAACCAGTAGTATATAGACTAGTAGTATATAACCAGTAGTATATAGACTAGTAGTATATAACCAGTAGTATATAGACTAGTAGTATATAACCAGTAGTATATAGACTAGTAGTATATAACCAGTAGTATATAGACTAGTAGTATATAACCAGTAGTATATAACCAGTAGTATATAGACTAGTAGTATATAACCAGTAGTATATAGACTAGTAGTATATAACCAGTAGTGTATATAGACTAGTAGTATATAACCAGTAGTGTAGAGTAGACTAGTAGTATATAACTAGTAGTATATAACCAGTAGTGTATATAGACTAGTAGTATATAACCAGTAGTATATAGACTAGTAGTTTATAACCAGTAGTATATAGACTAGTAGTATATAACCAGTAGTATATAGACTAGTAGTATATAACCAGTAGTATATAGACTAGTAGTATATAACCAGTAGTATATAGACTAGTAGTATATAACCAGTAGTATATAGACTAGTAGTATATAACCAGTAGTTTATAGACTAGTAGTATATAACCAGTAGTTTATAGACTAGTAGTATATAACCAGTAGTATATAACCAGTAGTATATAGACTAGTAGTATATAACCAGTAGTATATAGACTAGTAGTATATAACCAGTAGTATATAGACTAGTAGTATATAACCAGTAGTGTAGAGTAGACTAGTAGTATATAACTAGTAGTATATAACCAGTAGTATATAGACTAGTAGTATATAACCAGTAGTGTATATAGACTAGTAGTATATAACCAGTAGTATATAGACTAGTAGTATATAACCAGTAGTATATAGACTAGTAGTATATAACCAGTAGTATATAGACTAGTAGTATATAACCAGTAGTATATATAGTAGTATATAGTAGTATATAACCAGTAGTATATAACCAGTAGTTTATAGACTAGTAGTATATAACTAGTAGTATATAACCAGTAGTATATAACTAGTAGTATATAACCAGTAGTATATAACTAGTAGTATATAACCAGTAGTATATAACTAGTAGTATATAACCAGTAGTATATAGACTAGTAGTATATAACCAGTATATAGACTAGTAGTATATAACCAGTAGTAGTATATAGACTAGTAGTATATAACCAGTAGTATAGTACTAGTAGTATATAACTAGTAGTATATAACCAGTAGTATATAACTAGTAGTATATAACCAGTAGTATATAGACTAGTAGTATATAATAGTAGTATATAACCAGTAGTATATATAGACTAGTAGTATATACCAGTAGTATATAACCAGTAGTATATAACCAGTAGTATATAACCAGTAGTATATAGACTAGTAGTATATAACCAGTAGTATATAACCAGTAGTATATAGACCAGTAGTATATAACCAGTAGTATATAACCAGTAGTATATATAGACTAGTATATATAACCAGTAGTATATAACCAGTAGTATATATAGACTAGCCATATATAACCAGTAGTATATAACTAGTAGTATATAACTAGTAGTAACTAGTAGTATATAACCAGTAGTATATAGACTAGTAGTATATAACCAGTAGTGTATAGTAGACTAGTAGTATATAACTAGTAGTATAACCAGTAGTATATAACCAGTAGTATATAACCAGTAGTGTAGACTAGTAGTATATAACCAGTAGTGTATATAGACTAGTAGTATATAACCAGTAGTATATAACCAGTAGTATATAGACTAGTAGTATATAACCAGTAGTATATAACCAGTAGTGTATAGACTAGTAGTATATAACCAGTAGTATATAACTAGTAGTATATAACCAGTAGTATATAGACTAGTAGTATATAACCAGTAGTATATAACTAGTAGTATATAACCAGTAGTATATAGTATAGTGTGTATCTCAACTCTATAGTAGTAAAGCATGAAGCCCGGCTCTCCTGTATAGTACATAACCAGTAGTGTATAGTAGACTAGTAGTATATAGTAGTCTAGTAGTATATAACCAGTAGTATATAGTATAGTGTGTATCTCACCTCTATAGGTATGTATATGAAGCCCGGCTCTCCTGTATAGTATATAACCAGTAGTATATAGTACTAGTAGTATATAACCAGTAGTATATAACCAGTAGTATATAACCAGTAGTATATAACCAGTAGTATATAGTAGTCTAGTAGTAGTATATAACCAGTATAAACAAGAGCTAAGGTTCAGTTGTATATAACTAGTAGTATATAACTAGTAGTATATAACCAGTAGTATATAACCAGTAGTGTAGTATATAACTAGTAGTATATAGTATAGTAGTATATCACCTCTAGTAGGTATGTAAAGCATGAAGCCCGGACTGTAGTAGTATATAACTAGTAGTATATAACTAGTAGTATATAACCAGTAGTATATAACCAGTAGTATATAGTAGTATATAACTAGTAGTATATAACCAGTAGTATATAACCAGTAGTATATAACCAGTAGTATATAACCAGTAGTATATAGTAGTCTAGTAGTATATAACCAGTAGTATATAACTAGTAGTATATAACCAGTTGTATATAACTAGTAGTATATAACTAGTAGTATATAGTAGTCTAGTAGTATATAACCAGTAGTATATAGTAGTATATAACTAGTAGTATATAGTATAGTGTGTATCTCACCTCTATAGGTATGTAAAGCATGAAGCCCGG
Source organism: Oncorhynchus nerka (assembly GCF_034236695.1). Lineage (NCBI taxonomy): Eukaryota > Metazoa > Chordata > Actinopteri > Salmoniformes > Salmonidae > Oncorhynchus > Oncorhynchus nerka. The sequence goes on from NC_088422.1 coordinate 107,176,451, forward strand.
CTCTCCTGTATAGTACATAACCAGTAGTGTATAGTAGTCTAGTAGTATATAACCAGTAGTATATAGACTAGTAGTATATAACCAGTAGTATATAGTAGTATATAACTAGTAGTATATAGTATAGTGTGTATCTCACCTCTATAGGTATGTAAAGCATGAAGCCCGGCTCTCCTGTATAGTATATAACCAGTAGTATATAAGTCTAGTATATAACCAGTAGTATATATAGTAGTATATAACCAGTAGTATATAGTAGTATATAACTAGTAGTATATAACCAGTAGTATATAGTATAGTGTGTATCTCACCTCTATAGGTATGTAAAGCATGAAGCCCGGCTCTCCTGTATAGTATATAACCAGTAGTATATAACTAGTAGTGTATAGTAGTCTAGTAGTATATAACTAGTAGTATATATTATAGTAGTATATAACCAGTAGTAAAGCATGAAGCCCGGCTCTATAGTATATAACCAGTAGTATATAGTAGTATATAACTAGTAGTATATAGCCAGTAGTATATATCTAGTAGTATATAACCAGTAGTATATAGTAGTATATAACTAGTAGTATATAACTAGTAGTATATAGTATAGTGTATATCTCACCTCTATAGGTATGTAAAGCATGAAGCCCGGCTCTCCTGTATAGTACATAACCAGTAGTATATAGTAGTATATAACTAGTAGTATATAGCCAGTAGTATATAACTAGTAGTATATAACCAGTAGTATATAGTAGTATATAACCAGTAGTATATAACTAGTAGTATATAACCAGTAGTATATAGTAGTCTAGTAGTATATAACCAGTAGTATATAGTAGTATATAACTAGTAGTATATAACCAGTAGTATATAGTATAGTGTATATCTCACCTCTATAGGTATGTAAAGCATGAAGCCCGGCTCTCCTGTATGGGTCATACTCATTACTCGGATCCCATTGGCGTAGCCCACACTCATTTCCTGTTGACACACACCACAGGTCAGGACAACCTTCGGCCTTGTGATGAGCCACTTCACGGTAAACATGACCGGGCGAAAGCCGGTTCCTCACCTTACAGAAGAGGGACGGGAAGTGTTCGGGAGTCATGGAGACATACGATAGTTCCCCTAGGACGTCCATCGCCCGCGGACCAATAAGATTCAGCGCTGTAGAAGGGAGGCCGGGGGTGAGGGTTCAGAACAGAAATGCATTGTGGGGAACTGAGGGGGAAGATCGAGGTTCTGCAGCGATAGTTCTCACCAGTGTACTTCCAGCTGACGTCCTCTAGGTGGAGCTGTGGGCCGTCAGGCATGTGCTTCTTCAACCACGACCAGCAGTGGACCTGCTGATCTGTAGGAGAGATGATGAAGAAGCTACAGAGACAGAGAGAGATGGAGAGAAAGGGAGAGAGAGAGAGAGGGAGAAAGAGACAGACAGAGAGAGAGAGAAAGATGGAGAGAAAGGGAGAGATGGCGAGAGAGAGAGAGAAAGAGACAGAGAGAGAGAGAAAGATGGAGAGAAAGGGAGAGATGGCGAGAGAGAGAGAGAGAAAGAGCCAGAGAGAGAGAGAGAGAGAAAGGGAGAGAGATGGCGAGAGAGAGAGAGAAAGAGACAGAGAGAGAGAGACAGATGGAGAGAAAGGGAGAGAGGAAAACATTTAGATGAGGAACTAACCCGGCGCTCCTATGTGACGCTCGTCCCTCAACAGACAGTGGAGACGAATGTGGAGCTGTCTGACATAAGACAAGGTGGTTCAGTCTCTATCCTGTTCATTTAGAGGACATTCACACGAGTTAGCCCCCAGGTGGAGTTATCCCCCAGGTGGAGTTATCCCCCAGGTGGAGTTAGGCCCCCAGGTGGAGTTAGCCCCCAGGTGGAGTTAGGCCCCCAGGTGGAGTTAGGCCCCCAGGTGGAGTTAGCCCCCAGGTGGAGTTAGGCCCCCAGGTGGAGTTTGCCCCCAGGTGGAGTTTGCCCCCAGGTGGAGTTAGGCCCCCAGGTGGAGTTAGCCCCCAGGTGGAGTTATCCCCAGGTGGAGTTTGCCCCAGGTGGAGTTTGCCCCCAGGTGGAGTTGCCCCCAGGTGGAGTTATCCCCAGGTGGAGTTAGCCCCAGGTGGAGTTAGCCCCAGGTGGAGTTATGAACAGGTGGAGTTCACCTGTTCTTCTGGACTTGACCCCTGCAGTGGTTCTTTCTTAGGTGGAGTAAGCCCCCTGTTGGAGTTAAGCTAAACCTCAGGTGGAGTTAGGTGGCTAAACTCTCACCTGTTCTTCTTAATGGCCCTCACCTGTTCTTCTTGTTGGAGTTTAAACCCCACCTGTTCTTCTTAATACACAGCTAAACTCTCACCTGTTCTTCTTAATGGCTAGCCCCCAGTTCTGGAGTAATGGCTACCCTCACCTGTTCCTTAATGGCTAAACTCTCACCTGTTCCCTTAATGGCTAAACTCTCCCCCTGTTCTTCTTAATGGCTAAACCTCACCTGTTCCCAGGTGGCTAAACCCCACCTGTTCTTCTTAATGGCTAAACTTCACCTGTTCTTCTTAATGGCTAAACTCTCACCTGTTCTTCTTAATGGTTTGCCCCTCACCTGTTCTTCTTAATGGCTGCCCTCACCTGTTCTTCTTAATGGCTACAGCTCTCACCTGTTCTTCTTAATGGCTGACACTCTCACCTGTTCTTCTTAATGGCTAAACTCTCACCTGTTCTTCTTAATGGCTAAACTCTCACCTGTTCTTCTAATGGCTAAACTCTCACCTGTTCTTCTAATGGTTAAACTCTCTCCTGTTCTTATTAATGGTTAAACTCTCACCTGTTCTTCTAATGGCTAAATCTCACCTGTTCTTCTAATGGCTAAACTCTCACCTGTTCTTCTAATGGCTAAACTCTCACCTGTTCTTCTTAATGGCTAAACTCTCACCTGTTCTTCTAATGGCTAAACTCTCACCTGTTCTTCTTAATGGCTAAACTCTCACCTGTTCTTCTTAATGGCTAAACTCTCACCTGTTCTTCTTAATGGCTAAACTCTCACCTGTTCTTCTTATTGGCTAAACTCTCACCTGTTCTTCTTAATGGCTAAACTCTCACCTGTTCTTCTTAATGGCTAAACTCTCACCTGTTCTTCTTAATGGCTAAACTCTCACCTGTTCTTCTTATTGGCTAAACTCTCACCTGTTCTTCTTAATGGCTAAACTCTCACCTGTTCTTCTTAATGGCTAAACTCTCACCTGTTCTTCTTAATGGCTAAACTCTCACCTGTTCTTCTTAATGGCTAACTCTCACCTGTTCTTCTTAATGGCTACACTCTCACCTGTTCTTCTTAATGGCTAAACTCTCACCTGTTCTTCTTAATGGCTAACTCTCACCTGTTCTTCACCTGTTGAATTAATGGCTAAACTCTCACCTGTTCTTCTTAATGGCTAAACTCTCACCTGTTCTTCTAATGGCTAAACTCTCACCTGTTCTTATTAATGGTTAAACTCTCACCTGTTCTTATTAATGGTTAAACTCTCACCTGTTCTTCTAATGGCTAAACTCTCACCTGTTCTTCTAATGGCTAAACTCTCACCTGTTCTTCTTAATGGCTAAACTCTCACCTGTTCTTCTTAATGGCTAAACTCTCACCTGTTCTTCTAATGGCTAAGCTCTCACCTGTTCTTCTTAATGGCTAAACTCTCACCTGTTCTTCTTAATGGCTAAGCTCTCACCTGTTCTTCTAATGGCTAAACTCTCACCTGTTCTTCTTAATGGCTAAGCTCTCACCTGTTCTTCTTGACTCTGACCACGCTGCAGTCGTTCTCATATCCGCCCCTCTCGTTCAGCATGCCCGTATGAACGATGTGACCCACTGGCACATCGAGGTCATTGGCACACAGGTGCTGCAGCAACGCCAACGCCTGGTCATCTGTAGACTGGCACAGAAAGAAAAGTAGTGACCGAGGGTGGTCTAACCATGGAGATAATGTCATTCACATTATAGCTGTGACCGAGGGTGGTCTAACCATGGAGATAATGTCATTCACATTATAGCTGTGACCGAGGGTGGTCTAGTCAGAGATAATGTCATTCACATTATAGCTGTGACCTAGGGTGGTCTAGTCAGAGATAATGTCATTCACATTATAGCTGTGACCTAGGGTGGTCTAGTCAGAGATAATGTCATTCACATTATAGCTGTGACCTAGGGTGGTCTAACCATGGAGATAATGTCATTCACATTATAGCTGTGACCGAGGGTGGTCTAGTCAGAGATAATGTCATTCACATTATAGCTGTGACCGAGGGTGGTCTAACCATGGAGATAATGTCATTCACATTATAGCTGTGACCTAGGGTGGTCTAACCATGGAGATAATGTCATTCACATTATAGCTGTGACCTAGGGTGGTCTAACCATCTAACCATGAAGATAATGTCATTCACATTATAGCTGTGACCGAGGGTGGTCTAACCATGGAGATAATGTCATTCACATTATAGCTGTGACCTAGGGTGGTCTAACCATGGAGATAATGTCATTCACATTATAGCTGTGACCGAGGGTGGTCTAACCATGGAGATAATGTCATTCACATTATAGCTGTGACCGAGGGTGGTCTAACCATGGAGATAATGTCATTCACATTATAGCTGTGACCGAGGGTGGTCTAGTCAGAGATAATGTCATTCACATTATAGCTGTGACCTAGGGTGGTCTAGTCAGAGATAATGTCATTCACATTATAGCTGTGACCGTGGGTGGTCTAGTCAGAGATAATGTCATTCACATTATAGCTGTGACCTAGGGTGGTCCAGCCATAGAGATAACATTCCTTTTTCTATTTCATTCTGTGGGTCCAGGGGTCAGATGATATCTCACTTCCCCTCCTCTCCCTTCCCTCTCCTTTCCAGGGGTCAGCCACCTACAGCTTCCATCATAAGAGGAAGTTGATACCTCACTTCCCCTCCTCTCCCTCTCCTTTCCAGGGGTCAGCCACCTACAGCTTCCATCATAGGAGGAAGTTGATACCTCACTTCCCCTCCTCTCCTCTCCTTTCCAGGGGTCAGCCACCTACAGCTTCCATCATAGGAGGAAGTTGATACCTCACTTCCCCTCCTCTACCTCTCCTCTCCAGGGGTCAGCCACCTACAGCTTCCATCATAGGAGGAAGTTGATACCTCACTTCCCCTCCTCTCCTTTCCAGGGGTCAGCCACCTACAGCTTCCATCATAGGAGGAAGTTGATACCTCACTTCCTCTCCCTCTCCTTTCTCACTCACAGTGAGCTCAAACTTGGTGAAGGAGGACATGTCGATGACACAGACGGCCTCCTTGCAGCATTTCACCTCCGCCCCCACGATGTCAAACCAGTCAGGCTTATAGAACGTCTTACTGGCATCCAGGGACAGCAGGTCTGAGAACAGATGATAGAACTGGTTAACTAAACAGACAGACACAGAGCTAAGAGAAAGGTCTGAGAACAGATGATAGAACTGTTTAACTAAACAGACAGACACAGAGCTAAGAGACAGCAGGTCTGAGAACAGAGGAACATGGTTTAGCTCTGATAGACAGAAGCATTGGGAAATTGTGGTGTGTGTGTGTGTGTGTGTGTGTGGGGTGGGGTGTGTGTGTGGTGTGGGGTGTGTGTGGTCTGCCTCACCCTTCCCTGCAGGGATGAAGTACTTGGCCCTCTCAAAGCCGTGTTTCTCCATCCATCTGGCTCCCTGGGTGTGTGACGTGTGGTGTGTGTGTGGTCTCCTCAGCTTCCCTGCAGGGATGAAGTCTTGGCCCTCTCAAAGCCGTGTTTCTCCATCCATACAGCCTGGGTGTGAGACGGAGTACACTGGGGAGAAGTCCTCAGCACCGGAGTCTGGAAGTCAGAACGGGAAACCGAGAGGGCTGGGTGAATATGAAGACAGTAACCTAAACCTGTCACTGTTACATTGAACTGGACAGGAGAGACAGACAGTCAAAACTGGTGAGAGAGAAGAAAGAAAGAAAGAAAGAGAGCAGGACAGACAGTCAGACACAGAGAGGGACAGTCGGGCAGACACAGAGAGAGGGGGACAGTCGGGCAGACACAGAGAGAGGGGGACAGTCGGGCAGGGACAGTCGGGCAGAGAGAGAGGGACAGTCGGGCAGAGAGAGAGGGACAGTCGGGCAGAGAGAGAGGGACAGTCGGGCAGAGAGAGAGGGACAGTCGGGCAGAGAGGGGGACAGTCGGGCAGAGAGGGGGACAGTCGGGCAGAGAGGGGACAGTCGGGCAGAGAGGGGGACAGTCGGGCAGAGAGGAGGGACAGTCGGGCAGAGAGAGAGGGACAGTCGGGCAGAGAGAGAGGGACAGTCGGGCAGAGAGAGAGGGACAGTCGGGCAGAGAGAGAGGGACAGTCGGGCAGAGAGAGGGGGACAGTCGGGCAGAGAGAGGGGGACAGTCGGGCAGAGAGAGGGACAGTCAGGCAGAGAGAGAGGGACAGTCGGGCAGAGAGAGAGGGACAGTCAGGCAGAGAGAGAGGGACAGTCAGGCAGAGAGAGAGGGACAGTCAGGCAGAGAGAGAGGGACAGTCAGGCAGAGAGAGAGGGACAGTCAGGCAGAGAGAGAGGGACAGTCAGGCAGAGAGAGAGGGACAGTCAGGCAGAGAGAGAGGGACAGTCAGGCAGAGAGAGGGACAGTCAGGCAGAGAGAGAGGGACAGTCAGGCAGAGAGGGACAGTCAGGCAGAGAGAGAGGGACAGTCAGGCAGAGAGAGAGGGACAGTCAGGCAGAGAGAGAGGGACAGTCAGGCAGAGAGAGGGACAGTCAGGCAGACATTACTAACAGGGAGTGTGATTGTGTTTGCTCTGGTCAGGACTCACGCATGACCTCCATGACCCTGTGTCGGAGGAAGGTTCGGCTGCTCTGAAGGTTGCCGTTACATTGCGTTTTATGTCCAGGGGCCAGACGTTAGCCGTGGGGTAACCATACGTCATCCACTCTGCCAGGTACCTGACGACAGAACACACTGCTTTAACCCTGACCTCTAACCTCTAACCCTGACAGACAGGACAGGGACAGTGGTAACCTAAACCTGTCTCCACCTGCCAGGACTGGGACACTGCTTTGGTAACCTCTAACCCTGACAGACAGGACAGTGGTAACCTCTAACCCTGACAGACAGGACAGTGGTAACCTCTAACCCTGACAGACAGGACAGTGGTAACCTCTAACCTCTAACCCTGACAGACAGGACAGTGGTAACCTCTAACCTCTAACCCTGACAGACAGGACAGTGTTGTAACCTCTAACCCTGACAGACAGGACAGTGGAACCTGACCACCCTAACCCTGACAGACCAGGACAGTGGTAACCCTAACCTAACCCTGACAGACAGGACAGACCTGACCACCCGACGTGAAGGGAGACCTGACCACCGACACCTCTGGGGAGACCTGACCACCCGACTACCGGGGAGACCTACTCAGTCTACCATACACTCCGGGGAGACCATGACTACTCCGACTACCTGGGGAGACCTCCTTCTACCATACTACTCAGTCTACCATACTACTCAGTCTACCATACTACTCAGTCTGGGTGTACTACTCAGTCTACCATACTCACCTCTTCTACCATACTACTCAGTCTACCATACTACTCAGTCTACCATACTACTCCTTCTACCATACTACTCAGTCTACCATACTACTCAGTCTACCATACTACTCCTTCTACCATACTACTCAGTCTACCATACTACTCAGTCTACCATACTACTCAGTCTACCATACTACTCAGTCTACCATACTACTCAGTCTACCATACTACTCAGTCTACCATACTCAGTCTACCATACTACTCCGTCTACCATACTACTCCGTCTACCATACTACTCCGTCTACCATACTCAATCTACCATACTACTCCGTCTACCATACTACTCCGTCTACCATACTACTCAGTCTACCATACTACTCAGTCTACCATACTACTCAGTCTACCATACTACTCAGTCTACCATACTACTCAGTCTACCATACTACTCAGTCTACCATACTACTCCTTCTACCATACTCCTTCTACCATACTACTCCGTCTACCATACTACTCCGTCTACCATACTACTCCGTCTACCATACTACTCAGTCTACCATACTACTCAGTCTACCATACTCAGTCTACCATACTCAGTCTACCATACTCAGTCTACCATACTCAGTCTACCATACTCAGTCTACCATACTACTCCTTCTACCATACTACTCCTTCTACCATACCTCAGTCTACCATACTACTGTATGTACTGGAAATGTCTACCATACTCACTCTCAACCCTAAAGTAGATCTACTGGAAATGTCCTGTCGTTCATACTCTCAACCCTAAAGTAGATGTCTGGAACCATCCTGTCAGTTCTACTCTCAACCCTAAAGTCAGATCTACTGGAAATGTCCTGTCTTCTCCTTCAACCCTAAAGTAGATACCTACTGAAATACTCCTTCGTTACTCACTCAGTCCCATAAACTAGATGTACTGGAAATGTCCTGTCGTTCTCACTCTCAACCCTAAAGTAGATGTACTGGAAATGTCCTGTCGTTCTCACTCTCAACCCTAAAGTAGATGTACTGGAAACGTCCTGTCGTTCTCACTCTCAACCCTAAAGTAGATGTACTGGAAATGTCCTGTCGTTCTCACTCTCAACCTAAAGTCTGTACTGGAAACGTCTGCTAAATGACTTAAATGTAAATGTAAATGTACTGGAAATGTCCTGTCGTTCTCACTCTCAACCCTAAAGTAGATGTACTGGAAATGTCCTGTCGTTCTCACTCTCAACCCTAAAGTAGATGTACTGGAAATGTCCTGTCGTTCTCACGTTCAACCCTAAAGTAGATGTACTGGAAATGTCCTGTCGTTCTCACTCTCAACCCTAAAGTAGATGTACTGGAAACGTCCTGTCGTTCTCACTCTCAACCCTAAAGTAGATGTACTGGAAATGTCCTGTCGTTCTCACTCTCAACCCTAAAGTAGATGTACTGGAAATGTCCTGTCGTTCTCACTCTCAACCCTAAAGCTCTGGATAAGAGCGTCTGCTAAATGACTTAAATGTAAATGTAAATGTACTGGAAATGTCCTGTCGTTCTCACTCTCAACCCTAAAGTAGATGTCAACCCTAAAGTAGATGTACTGGAAATGTCCTGTCGTTCAACCCTAAAGTAGACGTCCTGGAAATGTCCTCTCCTTACTTTCCTGCTCCGCCAGCGAAGGCCAGGCCAGAGGCGTTCATTCCAGCCAGGACGAAGTAGCCGTGCACCCCCGGTGTCTCCCCCATCAGACAGCGCATGTCTGGGGTGAACGACTCAGGACAGTTGACCAGCTGCTGAATCTCACACACCTCTAGTTCTGGCATCCTCCTCAACAGGGCTGACAGCATGGGCTCTGGGGGGAGGGTTAGAGGGGGGTTAGGTAGAAGAAACACCTCTAACTACACCATCCTCCTCAACAAGGCTGACAGCATGGGTTCTACAGGGGGAGGGAGAGGGGGTAAGAGAGGGGGTTAGGTAGAGACACTATGGACCGGTCAGTTACTATGGTATATAACCACCTCACATAAACACAGTATATAACCAGTATGGGTTCGATTCCCACTGGGGACAACCCATACTGTCTCAGTTGGTAAGAGTGTGGCATCAACATCATGGGTTCAATTCCCACTGGGGCCAACCCATACTGTCTCAGTTGGTAAGAGTGTGCGCCAACATCATGGGTTCGATTCCCACTGGGGCCAACCCATACTGTCTCAGTTGGTAAGAGTGTGGCGCCAACATCATGGGTTCAAATCCCACTGGGGACAACCCATACTGTCTCAGTTGGTGAGAGTGTGCGCCAACATCATGGGTTCAATTCCCACTGGGGACAACCCATACTGTCTCAGTTGGTAAGAGTGTGGTGCCAACATCATGGGTTCGATTCCCACCGGGGACAACCCATACTGTCTCAGTTGGTAAGAGTGTGGCGCCAACATCATGGGTTCAAATCCCACTGGGGCCAACCCATACTGTCTCAGTTGGTAATAGTGGGACACCAACATCATGGGTTCGATTCCCACTGGGGCCAACCCATACTGTCTCAGTTGGTAATAGTGGGACACCAACATCATGGGTTCGATTCCCACTGGGGACAACCCATACTGTCTCAGTTGGTAAGAGTGTGTGCCAACATCATGGGTTCGATTCCCACTGGGGCCAACCCATACTGTCTCAGTTGGTAAGAGTGTGTGCCAACATCATGGGTTCGATTCCCACTGGGGCCAACCCATACTGTCTCAGTTGGTAAGAGTGTGTGCCAACATCATGGGTTCGATTCCCACTGGGGCCAACCCATACTGTCTCAGTTGGTAAGAGTGTGTGCCAACATCATGGGTTCGATTCCCACTGGGGACAACCCATACTGTCTCAGTTGGTAAGAGTGTGCGCCAACATCATGGGTTCAATTCCCACTGGGGACAACCCATACTGTCTCAGTTGGTAAGAGTGTGGCGCCAACATCATGGGTTCAAATCCCACTGGGGCCAACCCATACTGTCTCAGTTGGTAATAGTGGGACACCAACATCATGGGTTCGATTCCCACTGGGGCCAACCCATACTGTCTCAGTTGGTAATAGTGGGACACCAACATCATGGGTTCGATTCCCACTGGGGACAACCCATACTGTCTCAGTTGGTAAGAGTGTGTGCCAACATCATGGGTTCGATTCCCACTGGGGCCAACCCATACTGTCTCAGTTGGTAAGAGTGTGTGCCAACATCATGGGTTCGATTCCCACTGGGGACAACCCATACTGTCTCAGTTGGTAAGAGTGTGTGCCAACATCATGGGTTCAAATCCCACTGGGGCCACCCATACTGTCTCAGTTGGTAATAGTGGGCCAACATCATGGGTTCGATTCCACTGGGGACACCCATACTGTCTCAGTTGGTAATAGTGGGACACCAACATCATGGGTTCGATTCCCACTGGGGACAACCCATACTGTCTCAGTTGGTGAGAGTGTGCGCCAACATCATGGGTTCAATTCCCACTGGGGACAACCCATACTGTCTCAGTTGGTGAGAGTGTGGCATCAACATCATGGGTTTGATTCCCACTGGGGACAACCCATACTGTCTCAGTTGGTAATAGTGTGCGCCAACATCATGGGTTCAATTCCCACTGGGGACAACCCATACTGTCTCAGTTGGTAATAGTGTGGCGCCAACATCATGGGTTGAATTCCCACTGGGGACAACCCATACTGTCTCAGTTGGTAAGAGTGTGCGCCAACATCATGGGTTCAATTCCCACTGGGGACAACCCATACTGTCTCAGTTGGTGAGTGTGCGCATCAACATCATGGGTTTGATTCCCACTGACAGGACAACCCATGGTGTGAACTGTCTCAGTGAACTGGAATGACACTAATACATGTGTGCGCCTGGGTGAATGAGTAACCCTAAACCAACATAAACATGGGTTCAATTCCCATGGGGACAACTGTTACATTGAATACTGTCCTCAGTTGGTAATAGCTGTGGCGCATATAAACAAATGGGTTCGATTCCCATTATCCAGACAGGACCCCTCCCTGTCTCATTGACTGGGTAGATCCTCCCGTCCAACATCATGGGTTTGAACCACAGGGACAACCCATACTGTCTAACCTCTGACCTGAGATGTGCGCCAACATCACTAGGGTTCAAGTAACCTTCCCACTGGGGCCAACCCATTTTACAAATCCTTCCGTCCATATGCACTCACAGAACACAAAGTAAATGGAAAACTAAACAGACTCCATGTTTTACATGCCGTCAACATAAACAGAATAGTCTAACCCTGATGAAAATCCTCCCGTCCTGTCCATCACCACTAGTGAACACACAGAGATACACTCAACACATGGTGAATATGAATCTGACCCACATAACCTAAACCTCTGGTTGATAACCTAAACCTGTCCCGATTGAACTCCGGTGAAGATGGGGTTTAGGGTTCTTCACAAATCCTCCAGTTACAGGACCCCTAACCCTGACCCATGACCTCACATAGATCCTCCCGTCCATATCCATCACCACTAGAGAACACACAGAGATACACAGTTACAACACAGTCTAACCCTGACCTCACATAGATCCTCCCGTCCATATCCATCACCACTAGAGAAGAACACACAGAGATACACAGTTACAACACAGTAACCTAACCTACATTGACTGGGTGAATGACCCTGACCTCACATAGATCCTCCCGTCCCATATCCATCACCACTAGAGAAACACAGAGATACACAGTTACAACACAGTCTAACCCCTGACCTCACATAGATCCTCCCGTCCATATCCATCACCACTAGAGAGAACCTAAACACAGAGATACACAGTTACAACACAGTCTAACCCTGACCCTGACCTCACATAGATCCTCCCGTCCATATCCATCACCACTAGAGAACACACAGAGACACACAGTTACAACACAGTCTAACCTGTCACCCCCTGACCTCACATAGATCCTCCCGTCCATATCCATCACCACTAGAGAGAACACACAGAGATACACAGTTACAACACAGTCTAACCCTGACCCCTGACCTAACCACCAGACAGGACAGAGTTCAGTCACTGTTGTAACCAGAACGGAGGCTCCTCAGAGGAGGAAGGGGAGGACCATTCCTCCTCAGTGAATTTCACTGTAAAAATTTAAATAGTAAAACATTCCCGACAGGTTATCCCATTTAGATAAAACTACACAAAAAATATTTGCCTGTTACCAAATCATTGATTAAAACACACAGTTTTGGAATGAAGGTCACGGTAGCCTCAGCAGCACCATAGTGTAGCCGGAGGACAGCTAGTTCCCGTCCTCCTCTGGGCACATCGACTTCAAAACAAAACCTAGGAGGCTCATGGTTCTCACAGTAACCCCCCTTCCATAGACTTACACAGTAATTACGACAACTTCCGGAGTTACGTTCTCCAACCTATGGATGTTACATTGAACTGGGTGAATGACAGTAACCTAAACCTACATTGAACTGGGTGAATCAGTAACCTAAACCTTCACTGTTACATTGAACTGGGTGAATATGAATGACAGTAACCTAAACCTGTCACTGTTACATTGAACTGGGTGAATGACAGTAACCTAAACCTGTCACTGTTACATTGAACTGGGTGAATAGAATGATTAAGTAACCTAAACCTGTCACTGTTACATTGAACTGGGTGAATGACAGTAACCTAAACCTGTCACTGTTACATTGAACTGGGTGAATGACAGTAACCTAAACCTGTCACTGTTACATTGAACTGGGTGAATGACAGTAAACCTACAAACCTGTCACTGTTACATTGAACTGGGTGAATATGAATGACTAAACCTGTACTGTTACATTGAACTAAACCTAAACCTGTCACTGTTACATTGAACTGGGTGAATGACAGTAACCTAAACCTGTCACTGTTACATTGAACTGGGTGAATGACAGTAACCTAAACCTGTCACTGTTACATTGAACTGGGTGAATGACAGTAACCTAAACCTGTCACTGTTACATTGAACTGGGTGAATGACAGTAACCTAAACCTGTACACTGTTACATTGATTGAACTGGGGTGAATGACAGTAACCTAAACCTGTCACTGTTACATTGAACTGGGTGAATGACAGTAACCTAAACCTGTCACTGTTACATTGAACTGGGTGAATGACAGTAACCTAAACCTGTCACTGTTACATTGAACTGGGTGAATGACAGTAACCTAAACCTGTCACTGTTACATTGAACTGGGTGAATATGAATGACAGTAACCTAAACCTGTCACTGTTACATTGAACTGGGTGAATGACAGTAACCTAAACCTGTCACTGTTACATTGAACTGTGAATATGAATGACAGTAACCTAAACCTGTCACTGTTACATTGAACTGGGTGAATATGAATGACAGTAACCTAAACCTGTCACTGTTACATTGAACTGGGTGAATGACAGTAACCTAAACCTGTCACCTGTCACTGTTACATTGAACTGGGTGAATGACAGTAACCTAAACCTGTCACTGTTACATTGAACTGGGTGAATGACAGTAACCTAAACCTGTCACTGTTACATTGAACTGGGTGAATGACAGTAACCTAAACCTGTCACTGTTACATTGAACTGGGTGAATGACAGTAACCTAAACCTAAACCTGTCACTGTTACATTGAACTGGGTGAATATGAATGACAGTAACCTAAACCTGTCACTGTTACATTGAACTGGTGTAACCTAAACCTGTCACTGTTACATTGAACTGGGTGAATGACAGTAACCTAAACCTGTCACTGTTACATTGAACTGGGTGAATGACAGTAACCTAAACCTGTCACTGTTACATTGAACTGTTACATTGAACTGGGTGAATGACAGTAACCTAAACCTGTCACTGTTACATTGAACTGGGTGAATGACAGTAACCTAAACCTGTCACTGTTACATTGAACTGGGTGTTACATTGAATGAATGACAGTAACCTAAACCTGTCACTGTTACATTGAACTGGGTGAATGACAGTAACCTAAACCTGTCACTGTTACATTGAACTGAATGACAGTAACCTAAACCTGTCACTGTTACATTGAATGACAGTAACCTAAACCTGTCACTGTTACATTGAACTGGGTGAATGACAGTAACCTAAACCTGTCACTGTTACATTGAACTGGGTGAATGACAGTAACCTAAACCTGTCACTGTTACATTGAACTGGGTGAATGACAGTAACCTAAACCTGTCACTGTTACATTGAACTGGGTGAATGACAGTAACCTAAACCTGTCACTGTTACATTGAACTGGGTGAATGACAGTAACCTAAACCTGTCACTGTTACATTGAACTGGAATATGAATGTAATAAATGTCACTGACATTGACAGTGAATGACAGTAACCTAAACCTGTCACTGTTACATTGAACTGGGTGAATGACAGTAACCTAAACCTGTCACTGTTACATTGAACTGGGTGGTGAATGACAGTAACCTAAACCTGTCACTGTTACATTGAACTGGGTGAATATAACCTAAACCTGTCATGTTACATTGAACTGGGTAACAGTAACCTAAACCTGTCACTGTTACATTGAACTGTGAATATGAATGACAGTAACCTAAACCTGTCACTGTTACATTGAACTGGGTGAATGACAGTAACCTAAACCTGTCACTGTTACATTGAACTGGGTGAATATGAATGACAGTAACCTAAACCTGTC
This sequence comes from Oncorhynchus nerka, assembly GCF_034236695.1. NCBI lineage: Eukaryota > Metazoa > Chordata > Actinopteri > Salmoniformes > Salmonidae > Oncorhynchus > Oncorhynchus nerka. Next base: position 107,191,674 of record NC_088422.1, read on the forward strand.
ACTGTTACATTGAACTGGGTGAATATGAATGACAGTAACCTAAACCTGTCACTGTTACATTGAACTGGGTGAATGACAGTAACCTAAACCTGTCACTGTTACATTGAACTGGGTGAATGACAGTAACCTAAACCTGTCACTGTTACATTGAACTGGGTGAATATGAATGACAGTAACCTAAACCTGTCACTGTTACATTGAACTGGGTGAATGACAGTAACCTAAACCTGTCACTGTTACATTGAACTGGGTGAATGACAGTAACCTAAACCTGTCACTGTTACATTGAACTGGTGAATATGAATGACAGTAACCTAAACCTGTCACTGTTACATTGAACTGGGTGAATGACAGTAACCTAAACCTGTCACTGTTACATTGAACTGGGTGAATATGAATGACAGTAACCTAAACCTGTCACTGTTACATTGAACTGGGTGTAACCTAAATATGAAGAATGACAGTAACCTAAACCTGTCACTGTTACATTGAACTGGGTGTGAATGACCTGTCACACATTAACTAAACCTAAACCTCACTGTTACATTGAACTGGGTGAATGACAGTAACCTAAACCTGTCACTGTTACATTGAACTGGGTGAATATGAATGACAGTAACCTAAACCTGTCACTGTTACATTGAACTGGGTGAATGACAGTAACCTAAACCTGTCACTGTTACATTGAACTGGTGAATATGAATGACAGTAACCTAAACCTGTCACTGTTACATTGAACTGGGTGAATGACAGTAACCTAAACCTGTCACTGTTACATTGAACTGGGTGAATGACAGTAACCTAAACCTGTCACTGTTACATTGAACTGGGTGAATGACAGTAACCTAAACCTGTCACTGTTACATTGAACTGGGTGAATGACAGTAACCTAAACCTGTCACTGTTACATTGAACTGGGTGAATGACAGTAACCTAAACCTGTCACTGTTACATTGAACTGGGTGAATGACAGTAACCTAAACCTGTCACTGTTACATTGAACTGGGTGAATGACAGTAACCTAAATGTCACTGTTACATTGAACTGGTGAATATGAATGACAGTAACCTAAACCTGTCACTGTTACATTGAACTGGGTGAATGACAGTAACCTAAACCTGTCACTGTTACATTGAACTGGGTGAATGACAGTAACCTAAACCTGTCACTGTTACATTGAACTGGGTGAATGACAGTAACCTAAACCTGTCACTGTTACATTGAACTGGGTGAATGACAGTAACCTAAACCTGTCACTGTTACATTGAACTGGGTGAAATGAACAGTAACCTAAACCTGTCACTGTTACATTGAACTGGGTGAATATGAATGACAGTAACCTAAACCTGTCACTGTTACATTGAACTGGGTGAATGACAGTAACCTAAACCTGTCACTGTTACATTGAACTGGGTGAATATGAATGACAGTAACCTAAACCTGTCACTGTTACATTGAACTGGGTGAATATGAATGACAGTAACCTAAACCTGTCACTGTTACATTGAACTGGGTGAATGACAGTAACCTAAACCTGTCACTGTTACATTGAACTGGTGAATATGAATGACAGTAACCTAAACCTGTCACTGTTACATTGAACTGGGTGAATATGAATGACAGTAACCTAAACCTGTCACTGTTACATTGAACTGGGTGAATGACAGTAACCTAAACCTGTCACTGTTACATTGAACTGGGTGAATGTGAATGACAGTAACCTAAACCTGTCACTGTTACATTGAACTGGGTGAATGACAGTAACCTAAACCTGTCACTGTTACATTGAACTGGGTGAATATGAATGACAGTAACCTAAACCTGTCACTGTTACATTGAACTGGGTGAATGACAGTAACCTAAACCTGTCACTGTTACATTGAACTGGGTGAATATGAATGACAGTAACCTGGGTGAATATGAATGACAGTAACCTAAACCTGTCACTGTTACATTGAACTGGGTGAATGACAGTAACCTAAACCTGTCACTGTTACATTGAACTGGGTGAATGACAGTAACCTAAACCTGTCACTGTTACATTGAACTGGGTGAATGACAGTAACCTAAACCTGTCACTGTTACATTGAACTGGTGAATATGAATGACAGTAACCTAAACCTGTCACTGTTACATTGAACTGGGTGAATATGAATGACAGTAACCTAAACCTGTCACTGTTACATTGAACTGGGTGTGAATGACAGTAACCTAAACCTGTCACTGTTACATTGAACTGGTTACATTGAACTGGGTGAATGACAGTAACCTAAACCTGTCACTGTTACATTGAACTGGGTGAATGACAGTAACCTAAACCTGTCACTGTTACATTGAACTGGGTGAATATGAATGACAGTAACCTAAACCTGTCACTGTTACATTGAACTGGGTGAATGACAGTAACCTAAACCTGTCACTGTTACATTGAACTGGGTGAATGACAGTAACCTAAACCTGTCACTGTTACATTGAGCTGGGTGAATATGAATGACAGTAACCTAAACCTGTCACTGTTACATTGAACTGGGTGAATGACAGTAACCTAAACCTGTCACTGTTACATTGAACTGGGTGAATATGAATGACAGTAACCTAAACCTGTCACTGTTACATTGAACTGGGTGAATATGAATGACAGTAACCTAAACCTGTCACTGTTACATTGAACTGGGTGAATGACAGTAACCTAAACCTGTCACTGTTACATTGAACTGGGTGAATATGAATGACAGTAACCTAAACCTGTCACTGTTACATTGAACTGGGTGAATATGAATGACAGTAACCTAAACCTGTCACTGTTACATTGAACTGGGTGAATATGAATGACAGTAACCTAAACCTGTCACTGTTACATTGAACTGGGTGAATATGAATGACAGTAACCTAAACCTGTCACTGTTACATTGAACTGGGTGAATGACAGTAACCTAAACCTGTCACTGTTACATTGAACTGGGTGAATGACAGTAACCTAAACCTGTCACTGTTACATTGAACTGGGTGAATGACAGTAACCTAAACCTGTCACTGTTACATTGAACTGGGTGAATATGAATGACAGTAACCTAAACCTGTCACTGTTACATTGAACTGGGTGAATATGAATGACAGTAACCTAAACCTGTCACTGTTACATTGAACTGGGTGAATGACAGTAACCTAAACCTGTCACTGTTACATTGAACTGGGTGAATGACAGTAACCTAAACCTGTCACTGTTACATTGAACTGGGTGAATATGAATGACAGTAACCTAAACCTGTCACTGTTACATTGAACTGGGTGAATGACAGTAACCTAAACCTGTCACTGTTACATTGAACTGGGTGAATGACAGTAACCTAAACCTGTCACTGTTACATTGAACTGGGTGAATGACAGTAACCTAAACCTGTCACTGTTACATTGAACTGGGTGAATGACAGTAACCTAAACCTGTCACTGTTACATTGAACTGGGTGTGAATGACAGTAACCTAAACCTGTCACTGTTACATTGAACTGGGTGAATATGAATGACAGTAACCTAAACCTGTCACTGTTACAAACTGGGTGAATGACAGTCTAAACCTGTCACTGTTACATTACATTGAACTAAACCTGTCACTGTGAACTGGGTGAATGAATGACAGTAACCTAAACCTGTCACTGTTACATTGAACTGGGTGAATGACAGTAACCTAAACCTGTCACTGTTACATTGAACTGGGTGAATGACAGTAACCTAAACCTGTCACTGTTACATTGAACTGAATGACAGTAACCTAAACCTGAATGACAGTAACCTAAACCTGTCACTGTTACATTGAACTGGTGAATATGAATGACAGTAACCTAAACCTGTCACTGTTACATTGAACTGGTCACTGAATATGAATGACAGTAACCTAAACCTGTCACTGTTACATTGAACTGGGTGAATGACAGTAACCTAAACCTGTCACTGTTACATTGAACTGGGTGAATATGAATGACAGTAACCTAAACCTGAATCACTGTGTTACATTGAACTGGGTGAATATGAATGACAGTAACCTAAACCTGTCACTGTTACATTGAACTGGGTGAATGACAGTAACCTAAACCTGTCACTGTTACATTGAACTGTTACATTGAACTGGGTGAATGACAGTAACCTAAACCTGTCACTGTTACATTGAACTGGGTGAATGACATTAAACTGTCACTGTTACATTGAACTGGGTGAATGACAGTAACCTAAACCTGTCACTGTTACATTGAACTGGTGAATATGAATGACAGTAACCTAAACCTGTCACTGTTACATTGAACTGGGTGAATGACAGTAACCTAAACCTGTCACTGTTACATTGAACTGGTGAATATGAATGACAGTAACCTAAACCTGTCACTGTTACATTGAACTGGGTGAATGACAGTAACCTAAACCTGTCACTGTTACATTGAACTGGGTGAATATGAATGACAGTAACCTAAACCTGTCACTGTTACATTGAACTGGGTGAATGACAGTAACCTAAACCTGTCACTGTTACATTGAACTGGGTGGTGAATGACAGTAACCTAAACCTGTCACTGTTACTGTTACATTGAACTGGGTGTTACATTATGAATGACAGTAACCTAAACCTGTCACTGTTACATTGAACTGGGTGAATGACAGTAACCTAAACCTGTCACTGTTACATTGAACTGGGTGTGAATGACAGTAACCTAAACCTGTCACTGTTACATTGAACTGGGTGAATATGAATGACAGTAACCTAAACCTGTCACTGTTACATTGAACTGGGTGAATGACAGTAACCTAAACCTGTCACTGTTACATTGAACTGGTTACATTGAACTATGAATGACAGTAACCTAAACCTGTCACTGTTACATTGAACTGGGTGAATGACAGTAACCTAAACCTGTCACTGTTACATTGAACTGGTCACTGTGAATGACAGTAACCTAAACCTGTCACTGTTACATTGAACTGGGTGAATGACAGTAACCTAAACCTGTCACTGTTACATTGAACTGGGTGAATATGAATGACAGTAACCTAAACCTGTCACTGTTACATTGAACTGGGTGAATGACAGTAACCTAAACCTGTCACTGTTACATTGAACTGGGTGAATGACAGTAACCTAAACCTGTCACTGTTACATTGAACTGGGTGGAATGACAGTAACCTAAACCTGTCACTGTTACATTGAACTGGTGTGAATGACAGTAACCTAAACCTGTCACTGTTACATTGAACTGGTGAATATGAATGACAGTAACCTAAACCTGTCACTGTTACATTGAACTGGGTGAATGACAGTAACCTAAACCTGTCACTGTTACATTGAACTGGGTGAATGACAGTAACCTAAACCTGTCACTGTTACATTGAACTGGGTGAATATGAATGACAGTAACCTAAACCTGTCACTGTTACATTGAACTGGGTGAATATGAATGACAGTAACCTAAACCTGTCACTGTTACATTGAACTGGGTGAATATGAATGACAGTAACCTAAACCTGTCACTGTTACATTGAACTGGGAATATGAATGACAGTAACCTAAACCTGTCACTGTTAATATGAATGACAGTAACCTAAACCTGTCACTGAACTGGGTGAATGACAGTAACCTAAACCTGTCACTGTTACATTGAACTGGGTGAATGACAGTAACCTAAACCTGTCACTGTTACATTGAACTGGGTGAATGACAGTAACCTAAACCTGTCACTGTTACATTGAACTGGGTGAATATGAATGACAGTAACCTAAACCTGTCACTGTTACATTGAACTAAATGGTAACCTAAACCTGTCACTGTTACATTGAACTGGGTGAATGACAGTAACCTAAACCTGTCACTGTTACATTGAACTGGGTGAATGACAGTAACCTAAACCTGTCACTGTTACATTGAACTGGGGAATGAATATGAATGACAGTAACCTAAACCTGTCACTGTTACATTGAACTGGGTGAATATGAATGACAGTAACCTAAACCTGTCACTGTTACATTGAACTGGGTGAATGACAGTAACCTAAACCTGTCACTGTTACATTGAACTGGGTGAATGACAGTAACCTAAACCTGTCACTGTTACATTGAACTGGGTGAATGACATGTAACCTAAACCTCACTGTTCACTGTTACATAAACCTGTCACTGTTACATTGAACTGAATGACAGTAACCTAAACCTGTCACTGTTACATTGAACTGGGTGAATGACAGTAACCTAAACCTGTCACTGTTACATTGAACTGGGTGAATGACAGTAACCTAAACCTGTCACTGTTACATTGAACTGGGTGAATATGAATGACAGTAACCTAAACCTGTCACTGTTACATTGAACTGGGTGTAACCTAAATACATTGAACTGGGTGTGAATGACAGTAACCTAAACCTGTCACTGTTACATTGAACTGGTGTGAATGACAGTAACCTAAACCTGTCACTGTTACATTGAACTGGGTGAATGACAGTAACCTAAACCTGTCACTGTTACATTGAACTGGGTGAATGACAGTAACCTAAACCTGTCACTGTTACATTGAACTGGTCACTGAATGAACTGGGTGAATGACAGTAACCTAAACCTGTCACTGTTACATTGAACTGGTGAATATGAATGACAGTAACCTAAACCTGTCACTGTTACATTGAACTGGGTGAATGACAGTAACCTAAACCTGTCACTGTTACATTGAACTGGGTGAATGACAGTAACCTAAACCTGTCACTGTTACATTGAACTGGTGAATATGAATGACAGTAACCTAAACCTGTCACTGTTACATTGAACTGGGTGAATGACAGTAACCTAAACCTGTCACTGTTACATTGAACTGGTGTGAATGACAGTAACCTAAACCTGTCACTGTTACATTGAACTGGGTGAATATGAATGACAGTAACCTAAACCTGTCACTGTTACATTGAACTGGGTGAATGACAGTAACCTAAACCTGTCACTGTTACATTGAACTGGGTGAATGACAGTAACCTAAACCTGTCACTGTTACATTGAACTGGGTGAATGACAGTAATGTCACAGTTACATTGAACCAAACTAAACCTGTCACTGTTACATTGAACTGGGTGAATGACAGTAACCTAAACCTGTCACTGTTACATTGAACTGGTGAATATGAATGACAGTAACCTAAACCTGTCACTGTTACATTGAACTGGGTGAATGACAGTAACCTAAACCTGTCACTGTTACATTGAACTGGGTGAATGACAGTAACCTAAACCTGTCACTGTTACATTGAACTGGGTGAATGACAGTAACCTAAACCTGTCACTGTTACATTGAACTGGGTGAATGACAGTAACCTAAACCTGTCACTGTTACATTGAACTGGGTGAATGACAGTAACCTAAACCTGTCACTGTTACATTGAACTGGGTGAATGACAGTAACCTAAACCTGTCACTGTTACATTGAACTGGGTGAAATGACAGTAACCTAAACCTGTCACTGTTACATTGAACTGGGTGAATGACAGTAACCTAAACCTGTCACTGTTACATTGAACTGGGTGAATGACAGTAACCTAAACCTGTCACTGTTACATTGAACTGGGTGAATGACAGTAACCTAAACCTGTCACTGTTACATTGAACTGGGTGAATGACAGTAACCTAAACCTGTCACTGTTACATTGAACTGGGTGAATATGAATGACAGTAACCTAAACCTGTCACTGTTACATTGAACTGGTGTGAATGACAGTAACCTAAACCTGTCACTGTTACATTGAACTGGGTGAATGACAGTAACCTAAACCTGTCACTGTTACATTGAACTGGTGAATGACAGTAACCTAAACCTGTCACTGTTACATTGAACTGGGTGAAATGACAGTAACCTAAACCTGTCACTGTTACATTGAACTGGGTGAATATGAATGACAGTAACCTAAACCTGTCACTGTTACATTGAACTGGGTGAATGACAGTAACCTAAACCTGTCACTGTTACATTGAACTGGGTGAATATGAATGACAGTAACCTAAACCTGTCACTGTTACATTGAACTGGGTGAATATGAATGACAGTAACCTAAACCTGTCACTGTTACATTGAACTGGGTGAATGACAGTAACCTAAACCTGTCACTGTTACATTGAACTGGGTGAATATGAATGACAGTAACCTAAACCTGTCACTGTTACATTGAACTGGGTGAATATGAATGACAGTAACCTAAACCTGTCACTGTTACATTGAACTGGGTGAATATGAATGACAGTAACCTAAACCTGTCACTGTTACATTGAACTGGGTGAATGACAGTAACCTAAACCTGTCACTGTTACATTGAACTGGGTGAATGACAGTAACCTAAACCTGTCACTGTTACATTGAACTGGGTGAATGACCTAAACCTGTACTGTTACATTGAACTGGTGAATATGAATGACAGTAACCTAAACCTGTCACTGTTACATTGAACTGGGTGAATATGAATGACAGTAACCTAAACCTGTCACTGTTACATTGAACTGGGTGAATGACAGTAACCTAAACCTGTCACTGTTACATTGAACTGGGTGAATGACAGTAACCTAAACCTGTCACTGTTACATTGAACTGGGTGAATTATGAATGACAGTAACCTAAACCTGTCACTGTTACATTGAACTGGGTGAATGACAGTAACCTAAACCTGTCACTGTTACATTGAACTGGGTGAATGACAGTAACCTAAACCTGTCACTGTTACATTGAACTGGGTGAATGACAGTAACCTAAACCTGTCACTGTTACATTGAACTGGGTGAATGACAGTAACCTAAACCTGTCACTGTTACATTGAACTGGGTGAATATGAATGACAGTAACCTAAACCTGTCACTGTTACATTGAACTGGGTGAATGACAGTAACCTAAACCTGTCACTGTTACATTGAACTGAATGACAGTAACCTAAACCTGTCACTGTTACATTGAATGAATGACAGTAACCTAAACCTGTCACTGTTACATTGAACTGGGTGAATATGAATGACAGTAACCTAAACCTGTCACTGTTACATTGAACTGGGTGAATGACAGTAACCTAAACCTGTCACTGTTACATTGAACTGGGTCACTGAATTGAACTGGGTGAATGACAGTAACCTAAACCTGTCACTGTTACATTGAACTGGGTGAATGACAGTAACCTAAACCTGTCACTGTTACATTGAACTGGGTGAATATGAATGACAGTAACCTAAACCTGTCACTGTTACATTGAACTGGGTGAATGACAGTAACCTAAACCTGTCACTGTTACATTGAACTGGGTGAATGACAGTAACCTAAACCTGTCACTGTTACATTGAACTGGGTGAATGACAGTAACCTAAACCTGTCACTGTTACATTGAACTGGGTGAATATGAATGACAGTAACCTAAACCTGTTACACTGTTACATTGAACTGGGTGAATATGAATGACAGTAACCTAAACCTGTCACTGTTACATTGAACTGGGGAATGACAGTAACCTAAACCTGTCACTGTTACATTGAACTGGGTGAATGACAGTAACCTAAACCTGTCACTGTTACATTGAACTGACAGTAACCTAAACCTGTCACTGTTACATTGAACTGGGTGAATGACAGTAACCTAAACCTGTCATTGAACTGTTACATTGAACTGTTACATTGAACTGGGTGAATGACAGTAACCTAAACCTGTCACTGTTACATTGAACTGGGTGAATGACAGTAACCCTAAACCTGTCACTGTTACATTGAACTGGGTCACTGAATATGAATGACAGTAACCTAAACCTGTCACTGTTACATTGAACTGGGTGAATATGAATGACAGTAACCTAAACCTGTCACTGTTACATTGAACTGGGTGAATGACAGTAACCTAAACCTGTCACTGTTACATTGAACTGGGTGAATGACAGTAACCTAAACCTGTCACTGTTACATTGAACTGGGTGAATGACAGTAACCTAAACCTGTCACTGTTACATTGAACTGGGTGAATGACAGTAACCTAAACCTGTCACTGTTACATTGAACTGGGTGAATATGAATGACAGTAACCTAAACCTGTCACTGTTACATTGAACTGGGTGAATGACAGTAACCTAAACCTGTCACTGTTACATTGAACTGGGGGAATGAATAAACCTGAATGACAGTAACCTAAACCTGTCACTGTTACATTGAACTGGTGAATATGAATGACAGTAACCTAAACCTGTCACTGTTACATTGAACTGGGTGAATATGAATGACAGTAACCTAAACCTGTCACTGTTACATTGAACTGGGTGAATGACAGTAACCTAAACCTGTCACTGTTACATTGAACTGGGTGAATATGAATGACAGTAACCTAAACCTGTCACTGTTACATTGAACTGGGTGAATGACAGTAACCTAAACCTGTCACTGTTACATTGAACTGGGTGAATGACAGTAACCTAAACCTGTCACTGTTACATTGAACTGGGTGAAATGAATGAACATTGAACTGGGTGAATGATAAACAGTAACCTAAACCTGTCACTGTTACATTGAACTGGGTGTAACCTAAAATGAACTGGGTGAATGACAGTAACCTAAACCTGTCACTGTTACATTGAACTGGGTGAATGACAGTAACCTAAACCTGTCACTGTTACATTGAACTGGGTGAATGACAGTAACCTAAACCTGTCACTGTTACATTGAACTGGGTGTGAATAAACCAGTAACTGTTAAACCTGTCACTGTTGTCATTGAACTGGTGAATATGAATGACAGTAACCTAAACCTGTCACTGTTACATTGAACTGGGTGAATATGAATGACAGTAACCTAAACCTGTCACTGTTACATTGAACTGGGTGAATGACAGTAACCTAAACCTGTCACTGTTACATTGAACTGGGTGAATGACAGTAACCTAAACCTGTCACTGTTACATTGAACTGGGTGAATGACAGTAACCTAAACCTGTCACTGTTACATTGAACTGGGTGTGAATGACAGTAACCTAACCTGTCACTGTTACATTGAACTAGTAATAAACCTGAACATTGAACTGGGTGAATGACAGTAACCTAAACCTGTCACTGTTACATTGAACTGGGTGAATGACAGTAACCTAAACCTGTCACTGTTACATTGAACTGGGTGAATATGAATGACAGTAACCTAAACCTGTCACTGTTACATTGAACTGGGTGAATGACAGTAACCTAAACCTGTCACTGTTACATTGAACTGGGTGAATGACAGTAACCTAAACCTGTCACTGTTACATTGAACTGGGTGAATATGAATGACAGTAACCTAAACCTAAACCTGTCACTGTTACATTGAACTGGGTGAATGACAGTAACCTAAACCTGTCACTGTTACATTGAACTGGGTGTGAATGACAGTAACCTAAACCTGTCACTGTTACATTGAACTGGGTGAATATGAATGACAGTAACCTAAACCTGTCACTGTTACATTGAACTGGGTGAATGACAGTAACCTAAACCTGTCACTGTTACATTGAACTGGTGAATGAATGAATGACAGTAACCTAAACCTGTCACTGTTACATTGAACTGGGTGAATATGAATGACAGTAACCTAAACCTGTCACTGTTACATTGAACTGGGTGAATGACAGTAACCTAAACCTGTCACTGTTACATTGAACTGGGTGAATATGAATGACAGTAACCTAAACCTGTCACTGTTACATTGAACTGGGTGAATGACAGTAACCTAAACCTGTCACTGTTACATTGAACTGGGTGAATGACAGTAACCTAAACCTGTCACTGTTACATTGAACTGGGTGAATGACAGTAACCTAAACCTGTCACTGTTACATTGAACTGGGTGAATGACAGTAACCTAAACCTGTCACTGTTACTGTTACATTGAAGTAACCTAAACCTGTCACTGTTACATTGAACTGGGTGAATGACAGTAACCTAAACCTGTCACTGTTACATTGAACTGGAATGAATATGAATGACAGTAACCTAAACCTGTCACTGTTACATTGAACTGGGTGAATGACAGTAACCTAAACCTGTCACTGTTACATTGAACTGGGTGAATATGAATGACAGTAACCTAAACCTGTCACTGTTACATTGAACTGGGTGAATGACAGTAACCTAAACCTGTCACTGTTACATTGAACTGGGTGAATGACAGTAACCTAAACCTGTCACTGTTACATTGAACTGGGTGAATATGAATGACAGTAACCTAAACCTGTCACTGTTACATTGAACTGGGTGAATGACAGTAACCTAAACCTGTCACTGTTACATTGAACTGGTGAATGACAGTAACCTAAACCTGTCACTGTTACATTGAACTGGGTGAATGACAGTAACCTAAACCTGTCACTGTTACATTGAACTGGTGAATGACAGAATCATGTTACATTGACAGGGTGAATGACAGTAACCTAAACCTGTCACTGTTACATTGAACTGGGTGAATGACAGTAACCTAAATGACAGTAACCTAAACCTGTCACTGTTACATTGAACTGGGTGAATATGAATGACAGTAACCTAAACCTGTCACTGTTACATTGAACTGGGTGAATGACAGTAACCTAAACCTGTCACTGTTACATTGAACTGGGTGTCAATATGAATGACAGTAACCTAAACCTGTCACTGTTACATTGAACTGGGTGAATGACAGTAACCTAAACCTGTCACTGTTACATTGAACTGGGTGAATGACAGTAACCTAAACCTGTCACTGTTACATTGAACTGGGTGAATATGAATGACAGTAACCTAAACCTGTCACTGTTACATTGAACTGGGTGAATATGAATGACAGTAACCTAAACCTGTCACTGTTACATTGAACTGGGTGAATGACAGTAACCTAAACCTGTCACTGTTACATTGAACTGGGTGAATGACAGTAACCTAAACCTGTCACTGTTACATTGAACTGGGTGAATGACAGTAACCTAAACCTGTCACTGTTACATTGAACTGGTGAATATGAATGACAGTAACCTAAACCTGTCACTGTTACATTGAACTGGGTGAATGACAGTAACCTAAAACCTGTCACTGTTACATTGAACTGGGTGAATGACAGTAACCTAAACCTGTCACTGTTACATTGAACTGGGTGAATGACAGTAACCTAAACCTGTCACTGTTACATTGAACTGGGTGAATGACAGTAACCTAAACCTGTCACTGTTACATTGAACTGGGTGAATGACAGTAACCTAAACCTGTCACTGTTACATTGAACTGGGTGAATATGAATGACAGTAACCTAAACCTGTCACTGTTACATTGAACTGGGTGAATGACAGTAACCTAAACCTGTCACTGTTACATTGAACTGGGTGAATGACAGTAACCTAAACCTGTCACTGTTACATTGAACTGGGTGAATATGAATGACAGTAACCTAAATCACTGAATGACAGAATAACCTAAACCTGTCACTGTTACATTGAACTGGGTGAATGACAGTAACCTAAACCTGTCACTGTTACATTGAACTGGGTGAATGACAGTAACCTAAACCTGTCACTGTTACATTGAACTGACAGTAACCTAAACCTGTCACTGTTACATTGAACTGGGTGAATGACAGTAACCTAAACCTGTCACTGTTACATTGAACTGGGTGAATATGAATGACAGTAACCTAAACCTGTCACTGTTACATTGAACTGGGTGAATGACAGTAACCTAAACCTGTCACTGTTACATTGAACTGGGTGAATGACAGTAACCTAAACCTGTCACTGTTACATTGAACTGGGTGAATATGAATGACAGTAACCTAAACCTGTCACTGTTACATTGAACTGGGTGAATGACAGTAACCTAAACCTGTCACTGTTACATTGAACTGGGTGAATGAACAGTAACCTAAACCTGTCACTGTTACATTGAACTGGGTGAATGACAGTAACCTAAACCTGTCACTGTTACATTGAACTGGGTGAATGACAGTAACCTAAACCTGTCACTGTTACATTGAACTGGGTGATATGAATGACAGTAACCTAAACCTGTCACTGTTACATTGAACTGGGTGAATGACAGTAACCTAAACCTGTCACTGTTACATTGAACTGGGTGAATGACAGTAACCTAAACCTGTCACTGTTACATTGAACTGGGTGAATATGAATGACAGTAACCTAAACCTGTCACTGTTACATTGTTACATTGTAACCTAAACTGTCACTGTGAATGACAGTAACCTAAACCTGTCACTGTTACATTGAGCTGGGTGAATATGAATGACAGTAACCTAAACCTGTCACTGTTACATTGAACTGGGTGAATATGAATGACAGTAACCTAAACCTGTCACTGTTACATTGAACTGGGTGAATGACAGTAACCTAAACCTGTCACTGTTACATTGAACTGGGTGAATATGAATGACAGTAACCTAAACCTGTCACTGTTACATTGAACTGGGTGAATATGAATGACAGTAACCTAAACCTGTCACTGTTACATTGAACTGGTTACATTGTGAATGACAGTAACCTAAACCTGTCACTGTTACATTGAACTGGGTGAATATGAATGACAGTAACCTAAACCTGTCACTGTTACATTGAACTGGGTGAATATGAATGACAGTAACCTAAACCTGTCACTGTTACATTGAACTGGGGTGAATGACAGTAACCTAAACCTGTCACTGTTACATTGAACTGGGTGAATGACAGTAACCTAAACCTGTCACTGTTACATTGAACTGGGTGAATGACAGTAACCTAAACCTGTCACTGTTACATTGAACTGGGTGAATGACAGTAACCTAAACCTGTCACTGTTACATTGAACTGGGTGAATGACAGTCTAAACTGTCACTGTTACATTGAACTGGGTGAATGACAGTAACCTAAACCTGTCACTGTTACATTGAACTGGTGAATATGAATGACAGTAACCTAAACCTGTCACTGTTACATTGAACTGGGTGAATATGAATGACAGTAACCTAAACCTGTCACCTGTTACATTGAACTGAATATGAATGACAGTTTTGTCACCTGGGGTTCTGGGCTGTAGAGGAGGTTTTCTCACCTGGGGTTCTGGGCTGTAGAGGAGGTGGACTCACCTGGGGTTCTGGGCTGTAGAGGAGGTGGACTCACCTGGGGTTCTGGGCTGTAGAGGAGGTGGACTCACCTGGGGTTCTGGGCTGTAGAGGCTCTGAGAGGAGGTGGACTCACCTGGGGTTCTGGGCTGTAGAGGAGGTGGACTCACCTGGGGTTCTGGGCTGTAGAGGAGGTGGACTCACCTGGGGTTCTGGGCTGTAGAGGAGGTGGACTCACCTGGGGTTCTGGGCTGTAGAGGAGGTTGACTCACCTGGGGTTCTGGGCTGTAGAGGAGGTTTTCTCACCTGGGGTTCTGGGCTGTAGAGGAGGTTTTCTCACCTGGGGTTCTGGGCTGTAGAGGAGGTTTTCTCACCTGGGGTTCTGGGCTGTAGAGGAGGTAGACTCACCTGGGGTTCTGGGCTGTAGAGGAGGTTTTCTCACCTGGGGTACTGGGCTGTAGAGGAGGTGGACTCACCTGGGGTTCTGGGCTGTATAGGAGGTGGACTCACCTGGGGTTCAGGGCTGTAGAGGAGGTGGACTCACCTGGGGTTCTGGGCTGTAGAGGAGGTGGACTCACCTGGGGTTCAGGGCTGTAGAGGAGGTGGACTCACCTGGGGTTCTTGGCTGTAGAGGAGGTGGACTCACCTGGGGTTCTGGGCTGTAGAGGAGGTGGACTCACATGGGGTTCAGGGCTGTAGAGGAGGTGGACTCACCTGGGGTTCTGGGCTGTAGAGGCTCTGAGAGGAGGTGGACTCACCTGGGGTGCTGGGCTGTAGAGGAGGTGGACTCACCTGGGGTTCTGGGCTGTAGAGGCTCTGAGAGGAGGGAGTCTCACCTGGGGTTCTGGGCTGTAGAGGCTCTGAGAGGAGGTAGTCTCACCTGGGGTTCTGGACTGTAGAGGAGGTGAACTCACCTGGGGTTCTGGGCTGTAGAGGCTCTGAGAGGAGGTAGTCTCACCTGGGGTTCTGGACTGTAGAGGAGGTGAACTCACCTGGGGTTCTGGGCTGTAGAGGCTCTGAGAGGAGGTAGTCTCACCTGGGGTTCTGGACTGTAGAGGAGGTGAACTCACCTGGGGTGCTGGGCTGTAGAGGCTCTGAGAGGAGGTGGACTCACCTGGGGTTCTGGGCTGTAGAGGAGGTAGTCTCACCTGGGGTTCTGGGCTGTAGAGGAGGTGGACTCACCTGGGGTGCTGGGCTGTAGAGGAGATGGACTCACCTGGGGTGCTGGGCTGTAGAGGAGATGGACTCACCTGGGGTGCTGGGCTGTAGAGGAGGTGGACTCACCTGGGGTTCTGGGCTGTAGAGGCTCTGAGAGGAGGTAGTCTCACCTGGGTTCTGGGCTGTAGAGGAGGTAGTCTCACCTGGGGTTCTGGGCTGTAGAGGTAGTCTCACCTGGGGTGCTGGGCTGTAGAGGCTCTGAGAGGAGGTGGTCTCACCTGGGGTTCTGGGCTGTAGAGGCTCTGAGAGGAGGTGGTCTCACCTGGGGTGCTGGGCTGTAGAGGCTCTGAGAGGAGGTGGTCTCACCTGGGGTGCTGGGCTGTAGAGGCTCTGAGAGGAGGTGGTCTCACCTGGGGTTCTGGGCTGTAGAGGTAGACTCACCTGGGGTGCTGGGCTGTAGAGGAGGTGAACTCACCTGGGGTTCTGGGCTGTAGAGGAGGTAGTCTCACCTGGGGTTCTGGGCTGTAGAGGCTCTGAGAGGAGGTAGTCTCACCTGGGGTGCTGGGCTGTAGAGGCTCTGAGAGGAGGTAGACTCACCTGGGGTGCTGGGCTGTAGAGGCTCTGGTAGAGGTTTGGAGAGCAGGTAGAAGTGTTCACATCCATGCAGAGGAACAGACACCTTGGTCTCACTGGCCTGGCCCAGCTCATACGCCCACTGTAGAACATACAGTTATAACATATCATATAGCATTCATAACCCCCTATTATATGAAGACTTGTAGAGGAACAGACACCTTGGTCTCACTGGCCTGGCCCAGCTCATACGCCCACTGTAGAACATACAGTTATAACATATCATATAGCATTCATAACCCCCTATTATATGAAGACTTGTAGAGGAACAGACAGCTCCCTGGTCTTCACTGGCCCAGCTCCCTCAGAGACAGCTAGATACAACACTTCACTGGCCCAGCTCCCTCAGAGACAGCTAGATACAACACTTCACTGGCCCAGCTCCCTCAGAGACAGCTAGATACAACACTTCACTGGTCTGGCCCAGCTCCCTCCCTCAGAGACAGCTAGATACAACACTTCACTGGTCACTGGCCCAGCTCCCTCAGAGACAGCTAGATACAAACACTTCACTGGTCCAGCTCCAGCTCCCTCAGAGACAGCTAGATACAACACTTCACTGGTCTGCCCCAGCTCCCCTGTGGAGACAGCTCAACCTCAGCTCCCTCAGAGACAGCTAGATACAACACTTCACTGGCCTGGTCCAGCTCCCTCAGAGACAGCTAGATACAACACTTCACTGGTCCAGCTCCCTCAGAGACAGCTAGATACAACACTTCACTGGTCTGGTCCAGCTCCCTCAGAGACAGCTAGATACAACACTTCACTGGTCCAGCTCCCTCAGAGACAGCTAGATACAACACTTCACTGGCCCAGCTCCCTCAGAGACAGCTAGATACAACACTTCACTGGTCTGGCCCAGCTCCCTCAGAGACAGCTAGATACAACACTTCACTGGTCTGGCTCCCTGACAGCTAGATACAACACTTCACTGGCCTGGTCCAGCTCCCTCAGAGACAGCTAGATACAACACTTCACTGGTCCAGCTCCCTCAGAGACAGCTAGATACAACACTTCACTGGCCCAGCTCCCTCAGAGACAGCTAGATTACAACATTTCACTGGCCCAGCTCCCTCAGAGACAGCTAGATACAACACTTCACTGGTCTGGCCCAGCTCCCTCAGAGACAGCTAGATACAACACTTCACTGGCCTGGTCCAGCTCCCTCAGAGACAGCTAGATACAACACTTCACTGGTCCAGCTCCCTCAGAGACAGCTAGATACAACACTTCACTGGTCTGGTCCAGCTCCCTCAGAGACAGCTAGATACAACACTTCACTGGTCCAGCTCCCTCAGAGACAGCTAGATACAACACTTCACTGGTCCAGCTCCCTCAGAGACAGCTAGATACAACACTTCACTGGCCCAGCTCCCTCAGAGACAGCTAGATTACAACATTTCACTGGCCCAGCTCCCTCAGAGACAGCTAGATACAACACTTCACTGGTCTGGCCCAGCTCCCTCAGAGACAGCTAGATACAACACCTCACTGGCCCAGCTCCCCCAGAGACAGCTAGATACAACACTTCACTGGTCTGCGTTCATCCACCTCTGGCCTGCTCGCCTCCCTACCACTGAGGAAGTACAGTTCCCGCTCAGCCCAGTCAAAACTGTTCTCTGCTCTGGCCCCCCAATGGTGGAACAAACTCCCTCACGACGCCAGGACAGCGGAGTCAATCACCACCTTCCGGAGACACCTGAAACCCCACCTCTTTAAGGAATACCTAGGATAGGATAAAGTAATCCTTCCCCCCCCCCCCCTTAAAAGATTTAGATGCACTATTGTAAAGTGGCTGTTCCACTGGATGTCATAAGGTGAACGCACCAATTTGTAAGTCGCTCTGGATAAGAGCGTCTGCTAAATGACTTAAATGTAAATGTAAATGTAATGTCTCGCCCAGCTCCCTCACAGACAGCTAGATACAACACTGGCCTGGCCCAGCTCCCTCAGAGACAGCTAGATTACAACACTTCACTGGTCCAACTCCCTCAGAGACAGCTAGATACAACACTTCACTAGTCCAACTCCCTCAGAGACAGCTAGATACAACACTTCACTGGTCTCGCCCAGCTCCCTCAGAGACAGCTAGATACAACACTTCACTGGTCTCGCCCAGCTCCTTCAGAGACAGCTAGATACAACACTTCACTGGTCTCGCCCAGCTCCCTCAGAGACAGCTAGATACAACACTTCACTGGTCTGGTCCAGCTCCCTCAGAGACAGCTAGATACAACACTGGCCTGGCCCAGCTCCCTCAGAGACAGCTAGATACAACACTTCACTGGCCCAGCTCCCTCAGAGACAGCTAGATACAACACTTCACTGGCCCAGCTCCCTCAGAGACAGCTAGATACAACACTTCACTGGCCCAGCTCCCTCAGAGACAGCTAGATACAACACTTCACTGGTCTGGCCCAGCTCCCTCAGAGACAGCTAGATACAACACTTCACTGGCCCAGCTCCCTCAGAGACAGCTAGATGACAACACTTCACTGGCCCAGCTCCCTGAGAGACAGCTAGATACAACACTTCCCTGGCCCAGCTCCCTCAGAAGACAGCTAGATACAACACTTCCCTGGCCCAGCTCCCTCAGAAGACAGCTAGATTACAACACTTCACTGGCCCAGCTCCCTCAGAAGACAGCTAGATTACAACACTTCCCTGGTCCAGCTCCCTCAGAGACAGCTAGATACAACACTTCACTGGTCTGGTCCAGCTCCCTCAGAGACAGCTAGATACAACACTTCACTGGCCCAGCTCCCTCAGAGACAGCTAGATACAACACTTCCCTGGTCCAGCTCCCTCAGAGACAGCTAGATACAACACTTCACTGGTCTGGTCCAGCTCCCTCAGAGACAGCTAGATACAACACTTCATGACTGTGTCCCAAATGGTTCCTTATTCTAGTGCACTAAATAGGACCCATGCTATCATTCATAACGCGTTATGAAACCTTACAGATCAGTTGGGCTGAAGAGAGCTGTCTAACTGTTACCCGTCTAAAGACTAGTAGAGGGAGAGACCCCATGTCATGTACAGTCACACACACACACACACACACACGTAATGGATAGAGGTTCACCTGTCCTGCACAGTTGACAAAGTATTCACACTCGATGGCTCCTCTGTCCGTCTCCACCGCTGTCACATGTCCCTTCTCCATCAGAACATGGTTAACTGTGGTGCGCTCGTGGATCTGGACTCCTGGAGATCAGAACATGGTTAACTGTGGTGAGCTCGTGGATCTGGACTCCTGGAGATCAGAACATGGTTAACTGTGGTGAGCTCATGGATCTGGACTCCTGGAGATCAGAACATGGTTAACTGTGGTGAGCTCATGGATCTGGACTCCTGGAGATCATCAGAACATGGTTAACTGTGGTGAGCTCGTGGATCTGGACTCCTGGAGATCAGAACATGGTTAACTGTGGTGAGCTCGTGGATCTGGACTCCTGGAGATCAGAACATGGTTAACTGTGGTGCGCTCGTGGATCTGGACTCCTGGAGATCAGAACATGGTTAACTGTGGTGAGCTCGTGGATCTGGACTCCTGGAGATCAGAACATGGTTAACTGTGGTGCGCTCGTGGATCTGGACTCCTGGAGATCAGAACATGGTTAACTGTGGTGAGCTCGTGGATCTGGACTCCTGGAGATCAGAACATGGTTCACTGTGGTGCGCTCGTGGATCTGGACTCCTGGAGATCAGAACATGGTTAACTGTGGTGAGCTCGTGGATCTGGACTCCTGGAGATCAGAACATGGTTAACTGTGGTGAGCTCGTGGATCTGGACTCCTGGAGATCAGAACATGGTTAACTGTAGGTGCGCTCATGGATCTGGACTCCTGGAGATCAGAACATGGTTAACTGTGGTGAGCTCGTGGATCTGGACTCCTGGAGATCAGAACATGGTTAACTGTGGTGAGCTCGTGGATCTGGACTCCTGGAGATCATCAGAACATGGTTAACTGTGGTGAGCTCATGGATCTGGACTCCTGGAGATCATCAGAACATGGTTAACTGTGGTGAGCTCGTGGATCTGGACTCCTGGAGATCAGAACATGGTTAACTGTGGTGCGCTCGTGGATCTGGACTCCTGGAGATCAGAACATGGTTAACTGTGGTGCGCTCATGGATCTGGACTCCTGGAGATCAGAACATGGTTAACTGTGGTGAGCTCGTGGATCTGGACTCCTGGAGATCAGAACATGGTTAACTGTGGTGAGCTCGTGGATCTGGACTCCTGGAGATCAGAACATGGTTAACTGTGGTGCGCTCGTGGATCTGGACTCCTGGAGATCAGAACATGGTTAACTGTGGTGAGCTCGTGGATCTGGACTCCTGGAGATCAGAACATGGTTAACTGTGGTGAGCTCGTGGATCTGGACTCCTGGAGATCATCAGAACATGGTTAACTGTGGTGCGCTCGTGGATCTGGACTCCTGGAGATCAGAACATGGTTAACTGTGGTGCGCTCGTGGATCTGGACTCCTGGAGATCAGAACATGGTTAACTGTGGTGCGCTCGTGGATCTGGACTCCTGGAGATCAGAACATGGTTAACTGTGGTGAGCTCGTGGATCTGGACTCCTGGAGATCAGAACATGGTTAACTGTGGTGCGCTCGTGGATCTGGACTCCTGGAGATCAGAACATGGTTAACTGTGGTGAGCTCGTGGATCTGGACTCCTGGAGATCAGAACATGGTTAACTGTGGTGAGCTCGTGGATCTGGACTCCTGGAGATCAGAACATGGTTAACTGTGGTGCGCTCGTGGATCTGGACTCCTGGAGATCAGAACATGGTTAACTGTGGTGAGCTCATGGATCTGGACTCCTGGAGATCAGAACATGGTTAACTGTGGTGAGCTCGTGGATCTGGACTCCTGGAGATCATCAGAACATGGTTAACTGTGGTGAGCTCGTGGATCTGGACTCCTGGAGATCAGAACATGGTTAACTGTGGTGCGCTCGTGGATCTGGACTCCTGGAGATCAGAACATGGTTAACTGTGGTGAGCTCGTGTATCTGGACTCCTGGAGATCAGAACATGGTTAACTGTGGTGAGCTCATGGATCTGGACTCCTGGAGATCAGAGCATGGTTAACTGTGGTGCGCTCGTGGATCTGGACTCCTGGAGATCAGAACATGGTTAACTGTGGTGAGCTCGTGGATCTGGACTCCTGGAGATCAGAACGTGGTTAACTGTGGTGCCTCGTGGATCTGGACTCCTGGAGATCAGAACATGGTTAACTGTGGTGAGCTCATGGATCTGGACTCCTGGAGATCAGAACATGGTTAACTGTGGTGCCTCGTGGATCTGGACTCCTGTAGATCAGAACATGGTTAACTGTGGTGCCTCGTGGATCTGGACTCCTGGAGATCATCAGAACATGGTTAACTGTGGTGCCTCATGGATCTGGACTCCTGGAGATCAGAACATGGTTAACTGTGGTGAGCTCATGGATCTGGACTCCTGGAGATCAGAACATGGTTAACTGTGGTGCCTCATGGATCTGGACTCCTGGAGATCAGAACATGGTTAACTGTGGTGCGCTCGTGGATCTGGACTCCTGGAGATCAGAACATGGTTAACTGTGGTGAGCTCGTGGATCTGGACTCCTGGAGATCAGAACATGGTTAACTGTGGTGAGCTCGTGGATCTGGACTCCTGGAGATCAGAACATGGTTAACTGTGGTGCGCTCGTGGATCTGGACTCCTGGAGATCAGAACATGGTTAACTGTGGTGAGCTCGTGGATCTGGACTCCTGGAGATCAGAGCATGGTTAACTGTGGTGCGCTCGTGGATCTGGACTCCTGGAGATCAGAACATGGTTAACTGTGGTGAGCTCGTGGATCTGGACTCCTGGAGATCAGAACATGGTTAACTGTGGTGCGCTCGTGGATCTGGACTCCTGGAGATCAGAACATGGTTAACTGTGGTGAGCTCGTGGATCTGGACTCCTGGAGATCAGAACATGGTTCACTGTGGTGCGCTCGTGGATCTGGACTCCTGGAGATCAGAACATGGTTAACTGTGGTGAGCTCGTGGATCTGGACTCCTGGAGATCAGAACATGGTTAACTGTGGTGAGCTCGTGGATCTGGACTCCTGGAGATCAGAACATGGTTAACTGTGGTGCGCTCATGGATCTGGACTCCTGGAGATCAGAACATGGTTAACTGTGGTGAGCTCGTGGATCTGGACTCCTGGAGATCAGAACATGGTTAACTGTGGTGAGCTCGTGGATCTGGACTCCTGGAGATCATCAGAACATGGTTAACTGTGGTGAGCTCATGGATCTGGACTCCTGGAGATCATCAGAACATGGTTAACTGTGGTGAGCTCGTGGATCTGGACTCCTGGAGATCAGAACATGGTTAACTGTGGTGCGCTCGTGGATCTGGACTCCTGGAGATCAGAACATGGTTAACTGTGGTGCGCTCATGGATCTGGACTCCTGGAGATCAGAACATGGTTAACTGTGGTGAGCTCGTGGATCTGGACTCCTGGAGATCAGAACATGGTTAACTGTGGTGAGCTCGTGGATCTGGACTCCTGGAGATCAGAACATGGTTAACAGGTGCGCTCGTGGATCTGGACTCCTGGAGATCAGAACATGGTTAACTGTGGTGAGCTCGTGGATCTGGACTCCTGGAGATCAGAACATGGTTAACTGTGGTGAGCTCGTGGATCTGGACTCCTGGAGATCATCAGAACATAGTTAACTGTGGTGCGCTCGTGGATCTGGACTCCTGGAGATCAGAACATGGTTAACTGTGGTGCGCTCGTGGATCTGGACTCCTGGAGATCAGAACATGGTTAACTGTGGTGCGCTCGTGGATCTGGACTCCTGGAGATCAGAACATGGTTAACTGTGGTGAGCTCGTGGATCTGGACTCCTGGAGATCAGAACATGGTTAACTGTGGTGCGCTCGTGGATCTGGACTCCTGGAGATCAGAACATGGTT
The DNA here is from genome assembly GCF_034236695.1 of Oncorhynchus nerka. Taxonomy (NCBI): domain Eukaryota; kingdom Metazoa; phylum Chordata; class Actinopteri; order Salmoniformes; family Salmonidae; genus Oncorhynchus; species Oncorhynchus nerka. The sequence continues at coordinate 107,215,502 of NC_088422.1, forward strand.
AACTGTGGTGAGCTCGTGGATCTGGACTCCTGGAGATCAGAACATGGTTAACTGTGGTGAGCTCGTGGATCTGGACTCCTGGAGATCAGAACATGGTTAACTGTGGTGCGCTCGTGGATCTGGACTCCTGGAGATCAGAACATGGTTAACTGTGGTGAGCTCATGGATCTGGACTCCTGGAGATCAGAACATGGTTAACTGTGGTGAGCTCGTGGATCTGGACTCCTGGAGATCATCAGAACATGGTTAACTGTGGTGAGCTCGTGGATCTGGACTCCTGGAGATCAGAACATGGTTAACTGTGGTGCGCTCGTGGATCTGGACTCCTGGAGATCAGAACATGGTTAACTGTGGTGCCTCGTGGATCTGGACTCCTGTAGATCAGAACATGGTTAACTGTGGTGCCTCGTGGATCTGGACTCCTGGAGATCATCAGAACATGGTTAACTGTGGTGCCTCATGGATCTGGACTCCTGGAGATCAGAACATGGTTAACTGTGGTGAGCTCATGGATCTGGACTCCTGGAGATCAGAACATGGTTAACTGTGGTGCCTCATGGATCTGGACTCCTGGAGATCAGAACATGGTTAACTGTGGTGCGCTCGTGGATCTGGACTCCTGGAGATCAGAACATGGTTAACTGTGGTGAGCTCGTGGATCTGGACTCCTGGAGATCAGAACATGGTTAACTGTGGTGAGCTCGTGGATCTGGACTCCTGGAGATCAGAACATGGTTAACTGTGGTGCGCTCGTGGATCTGGACTCCTGGAGATCAGAACATGGTTAACTGTGGTGAGCTCGTGGATCTGGACTCCTGGAGATCAGAGCATGGTTAACTGTGGTGCGCTCGTGGATCTGGACTCCTGGAGATCAGAACATGGTTAACTGTGGTGAGCTCGTGGATCTGGACTCCTGGAGATCAGAACGTGGTTAACTGTGGTGCCTCGTGGATCTGGACTCCTGGAGATCAGAACATGGTTAACTGTGGTTCCTCGTGGATCTGGACTCCTGGAGATCCGAACATGGTTAACTGTGGTGCCTCATGGATCTGGACTCCTGGAGATCAGAACATGGTTAACTGTGGTGAGCTCATGGATCTGGACTCCTGGAGATCAGAACATGGTTAACTGTGGTGCCTCATGGATCTGGACTCCTGGAGATCATCAGAACATGGTTAACTGTGGTGAGCTCGTAGATCAGAACATGGTTAACTGTGGTGCCTCATGGATCTGGACTCCTGGAGATCAGAACATGGTTAACAGTTGAAGTCAGAAGTTTACATTCACCGTAACCAAATGCATTTCAACCCCAGTTTTTCCACAATTCCTGACATTTGATCCTAGTATAAATTCCCTGTCTTAGGTCAGTTAGGATCACCACTTTGTTTTAAGAATGTGAAATGTCAGAATAATAGTAGCGAGAGTGATTTATTTCAACTTTTATTTCTTTCATCACATTCCCAGTGGGTCAGAAGTTTACATACACTCAATTAGAATTTGGTAGCATTGCCTTATAGTTGTTTAGCTTGGGTCAAACGTTTCAGGTAGCCTTCCACAAGCTTCCCACAATAAGTTGGGTGAATTCTGGCCCATTCCTCCAGACAGAGCTGGTGTAACTGAGTCAGGTTTGTAGGCCTCCTTGCTCGCACAGACTTTTTCAGTTCTGCCCACAAATTTTCTATAGGATTGAGGTCAGGGCTTTGTGATGGCCACTCCAGTATCTTGACTTTGCTGTCCTTAAGCCATTTTGCCACAACTTTGGAAGTATGATTGGGATCATTGTCCATTTGGAAGACCCATTTGCGACCAAGATTTAACTTCCTGACTGATGTCTTGAGATGTGGCTTCAATATATCCACACCAGTCCCTCCTGCAGCAAAGCACTCCCACAACATGATGCTGTCACCCCCGTGCTTCACGGTTGGGATGGTGTTCTTCAGCTTGCAAGCCTCCCCTTTTTCCTCCAAACATAACGATGGTCATTATGGCCAAACAGTTCTATGTTTGTTTCATCAGACCAGAGGACATTTCTCCAAAAAGTACGATCTTTGTCCCCATGTGCAGTTACAAACCGTAGTCTGACTTTTTTTATGGCAGTTTTGGAGCAGTGGCTTTTTCCTTGCTGAGCGGCCTTTCAGGTTATGTCGATATAGGATATATCCTCGCGTACTGTTGTTTGTAAAGATGAATGTGGTTCCTTCAGGCATTTGGAAATTGCTCCCAAGGATGAACCAGACTTGTGGAGGTCTACAATTATTTTATCTGAGGTCTTGGCTGATTTCTTTTGATTTTCCCATGATGTCAAGCAAAGAGGCACTGAGTTTGAAGGTAGGCCTTGAAATACATCCACAGGTAAACCTCCAATTGACTCAAATGATGTCAATTAGCCTATCAGAAGCTTCTAAAGCCATGACATCATTTTCTGGAATTTTCCAAGCTGTTTAAAGGCACAGTCAACTTAGTGTATGTAAACTTCTGACCCACTGGAACTGTGATATAATTCACTGTAAGTTAAATAATCTGTCTGAAAACAATTGTTGTCAAATTTACTTGTGTCATGCACCAAGTAGATGTCCTAACCGACTTGCCAAAACTATAGTTTGTTAACAAGACATTTGTGGAGTGGTTGAAAAACGAGTTTTAATGACTCCAACCTAAGTGTAACTTCAAACTTCAAAATGTACATGTATTCATGTAGAAAGGTACAATGTGATCAAACATGACAAACACTATCAATAGTTCATCGTTCGTTTGATTGGAGTAGCATGATGTCAAATTAGCCGACTAACTCACTCTGCTTGACATGCCACACCCTGGCCCCTTGGCAGGCCACACCTTGGCAGGCCACACCTTGGCAGGCCACACCTTGGCAGGCCACACCTGGGTCCTTGGCAGGCCGCCCCTTGGCAGGCCACACCTTGGCAGGCCACACCTTGGCAGGCCACACCTTGGCAGGCCACACCTTGGCAGGCCACACCCTGGCCCCTTGGCAGGCCACATCTTGGCAGGCCACACCTTGACAGGCCACACCTTGGCCCCTTGGCAGGCCACACCTTGGCAGGCCACACCTTGGCAGGCCACACCTTGGCAGGCCACACCTTGGCAGGCTACACCTTGGCAGGCTACACCTTGGCAGGCTACACCTGGGTCCTTGGCAGGCCACACCCTGGCCCCTTGGCAGGCCACACCTTGGCAGGCCACACCTTGGCAGGCCACACCCTGGCCCCTTGGCAGGCCACACCTTGGCAGGCCACACCTTGGCAGGCCACACCTTGGCAGGCCACACCTTGGCAGGCCACACCTTGACCTTTGGCAGGCCACACCTTGGCAGGCCACACCTTGGACCTTGGCAGGCCACACCTTGGCAGGCCACACCTTGGACCTTGGCAGGCCACACCTTGGCAGGCCACACCTTGGCAGGCCATACCTTGACCCTTCCCTCCAGCAGCCTTGCTTTCTGGCTTCATTACATTCTAACTGATGGCGAAACCACATGGTTGTAACTTTCTATTGAAACCTCCACTACAGATAGGTTTGTAGGATTTTTCCTAAAATTCAGTTTTTCCAGAAATCCCAGTTGGAAATTTTCCCCAAATCAGGAAATCTGGAATCATCCAATCAGGATTTCTGGAAAACCTGGGAATTTTTGGTTTGCAAGCCAAACAATAGTCCACCCTTGGTTTTACTGTCTCACCGTGTCCGGCTGCTGCTGTGGCGAGGGCGTGGTTGACGTCAGGCGGTGACACCACGGCATCCCCCGGCAGGTGGAGCGCCCCCACCAGGTCATGAATATTCACCAGGGGGTGGAGCTTGGACACCTCTTTGGGTTTGATCACGTTACAGGGGATCCCCATCACACTGAGGAATGAGGAGAGAGAGGAGGGAGGAGAGAGGAGAAGGAGAGAGGGGAGGAGGAGAGAGGGGAGAGAGGGGAGCGAGAGGGGAGGGAGGTTAGGGAGAGACTGGACCGGAGAGAATACTGAGCTATAATTCAGACCAGAGAGGGTCAGGGAGAGACTGGACCAGAGAGAATACTGAGCTATAATTCAGACCAGACCAGAGGAGAGGGTCAGGGAGAGACTGGACCAGAGAGAATACTGAGCTATAATTCAGACCAGAGGAGAGGGTCAGGGAGAGACTGGACCAGAGAGAATACTGAGCTATAATTCAGACCAGAGGAGAGGGTCAGGGAGAGACTGGACCAGAGAGAATACTGAGCTATAATTCAGACCAGAGGAGAGGGTCAGGGAGAGACTGGACCAGAGAGAATACTGAGCTATAATTCAGACCAGAGGAGAGACCGGGTCAGGGAGAGACTGGACCAGAGAGAGAGTACTGAGCTATAATTCAGACCAGAGGAGAGACCGGGTCAGGGAGGGGAGGGAAGAGAAAAGCGGTTAGGGAGGGACTTACTTCAGCCTGGATGCCAGGCGCTTCAGGGAGAGGAAACGGTCCTGATTCTGGGCCAGACATAGAGAGCCTGTTTTCACGTAACCTGGAACAAACACACACACATCAGGACCGCCAAGTCATGAGTCATCTTGTGTTAAACCACACAAGGCAACGCCCTGCCATACTCTCTGGATGTTGGCACAGGACTAAATACCACTGGTAAATCTGTTGTTCCACAAGACTAAATACCACTGGTAAATCTGTTGTTCCACAAGACTAAATACCACTGGTAAATCTGTGTTTATACAAGACTAAATACCACTGGTAAATCTGTGTTTATACAAGACTAAATATCACTGGTAAATCTGTTGTTCCACAAGACTAAATACCACTGATAAATCTGTTGTTCCACAAGACTAAATACCACTGGTAAATCTGTGTTTATACAAGACTAAATACCACTGGTAAATCTGTTGTTCCACAAGACTAAACACCACTGGTAAATCTGTTGTTCCACAAGACTAAATACCACTGGTAAATCATCTGTTGTTCCACAAGACTAAATACCACTGGTAAATCTGTTGTTCCACAGGACTAAATACCACTGGTAAATCTGTTGTTCCACAAGACTAAATACCACTGGTAAATCTGTTGTTCCACAAGACTAAATACCACTGGTAAATCTGTTGTTCCACAAGACTAAATACCACTGGTAAATCTGTTGTTCCACAAGACTAAATACCACTGGTAAAAGACTAAACAGCACTGGTAAATCTGTTGTTCCACAAGACTAAATACCACTGGTAAATCTGTTGTTCCACAAGACTAAATACCACTGGTAAATCTGTTGTTCCACAAGACTAAATACCACTGGTAAATCTGTTGTTCCACAAGACTAAATACCACTGGTAAATCTGTTGTTCCACAAGACTAAATACCACTGGTAAATCTGTTGTTCCACAAGACTAAATACCACTGGTAAATCTGTTGTTCCACAAGACTAAATACCACTGGTAAATCTGTTGTTCCACAAGACTGTTCCACAAGACTAAATACCACTGGTAAATCTGTTGTTCCACAAGACTAAATACCACTGGTAAATCTGTTGTTCCACAAGACTAAATACCACTGGTAAACAAGAATAAATACCACTGGTAAATCTGTTCCACAAGAATAAATACCACTGTAAATCTGTTGTTCCACAAGACTAAATACCACTGGTAAATCTGTTGTTCCACAAGACTAAACACCACTGGTAAATCTGTTGTTCCACAAGACTAAATACCACTGGTAAATCATCTGTTGTTCCACAAGACTAAATACCACTGGTAAATCTGTTGTTCCACAAGACTAAATACCACTGGTAAATCTGTTGTTCCACAAGACTAAATACCACTGGTAAATCTGTTGTTCCACAAGACTAAATACCACTGGTAAATCTGTTGTTCCACAAGACTAAATACCACTGGTAAATCTGTTGTTCCACAGAATAAATACCACTGGTAAATCCACAAGACTAAATACCACTGGTAAATCTGTGTTGAAACACAAACTGAAACAGCATGTGATAGGAGAGGGAAGCACTGGTTGGATACAGCCAGTCACATGACCTCATAGATAATATATAATTGATTCAACAAACAAAACATCTGGCTAAAACGCAATCAGAAGACAGGCCACACAGCAAAGACATGTTCATAAACCCATTTAGGTACGTTGAAACAGAGTGGAACTGTACTGCAGAGAGCAGGAGAGGCAAACTAACCAGCTTCCAGAGACATTCACTGATAAGGAGTTAGTACAAACAGAGTGGAACTGTACTGCAGAGAGCAGGAGAGGCAAACTAACCAGCTTCCAGAGACATTCACTGATAAGGAGTTAGTACAAACAGAGTGGAACTGTACTGCAGAGAGCAGGAGAGGCAAACTAACCAGCTTCCAGAGACATTCACTGATAAGGAGTTAGTACAAATGGAGTGGAACTCAGGCTAGAGTCATACTGTAGGCATGTTAGTACAAATGGAGTGGAACTCAGGCTAGTCATACTGTAGGCATGTTAGTACAAATGGAGCAGAACTCAGGCTAGAGTCATACTGTAGGCATGTTAGTACAAATGGAGTGGAACTCAGGCTAGAGTCATACTGTAGGCATGTTAGTACAAATGGAGTGGAACTCAGGCTAGAGTCATACTGTAGGCATGTTAGTACAAATGGAGTGGAACTCAGGCTAGAGTCATACTGTAGGCATGTTAGTACAAATGGAGCAGAACTCAGGCTAGAGTCATACTGTAGGCATGTTAGTACAAATGGAGTGGAACTCAGGCTAGAGTCATACTGTAGGCATGTTAGTACAAATGGAGTGGAACTCAGGCTAGTCATACTGTAGGCATGTTAGTACAAATGGAGTGGAACTCAGGCTAGAGTCATACTGTAGGCATGTTAGCACAAATGGAGTGGAACTCAGGCTAGAGTCATACTGTAGGCATGTTAGTACAAATGGAGTGGAACTCAGGCTAGAGTCATACTGTAGGCATGTTAGTACAAATGGAGTGGAACTCAGGCTAGAGTCATACTGTAGGCATGTTAGTACAAATGGAGTGGAACTCAGGCTAGTCATACTGTAGGCATGTTAGTACAAATGGAGTGGAACTCAGGCTAGAGTCATACTGTAGGCATGTTAGTACAAATGGAGAGGAACTCAGGCTAGAGTCATGCTGTAGGCATGTTAGTACAAATGGATCAGAACTCAGGCTAGTCATACTGTAGGCATGTTAGTACAAATGGAGTGGAACTCAGGCTAGAGTCATACTGTAGGCATGTTAGTACAAATGGAGTGGAACTCAGGCTAGAGTCATACTGTAGGCATGTTAGTACAAATGGATCAGAACTCAGGCTAGTCATACTGTAGGCATGCTAGTACAAATGGAGTGGAACTCAGGCTAGTCATACTGTAGGCATGTTAGTACAAATGGAGTGGAACTCAGGCTAGTCATACTGTAGGCATGTTAGTACAAATGGAGTGGAACTCAGGCTAGAGTCATACTGTAGGCATGTTAGTACAAATGGATTGGAACTCAGGCTAGTCATACTGTAGGCATGTTAGTACAAATGGAGTGGAACTCAGGCTAGTCATAGTGTAGAAGTCCATCCCACCTGTCTTGACCCCAGTCTCCTCCTCCAGGTGTTCATACAGGGAGTTGGAGTAGTCAGCCATTTTACACTCAATAGAGATGGGCTTGGCCACGCTGACGATCCCAGCACACAGCCTGGTGGTGCCAGCACCTAGCCTAGCACACAGAGAGATGAGGACAACAACATGGTTAGGTACAGCACCTAGCCTAGCACACAGAGAGATGAGGACAACATGGTTAGGTACAGCACCTAGCCTAGCACACAGAGAGATGAGGACAACATGGTTAGGTACAGCACCTAGCCTAGCACACAGAGAGATGAGGGGAACATGGTTAGGTACAGCACCTAGCCTAGCACACAGAGAGATGAGGACAACAACATGGTTAGGTACAGCACCTAGCCTAGCACACAGAGAGATGAGGACAACAACATGGTTAGGTACAGCACCTAGCCTAGCACACAGAGAGATGACAACAACATGGTTAGGTACAGCACCTAGCCTAGCACACAGAGAGATGACAACAACATGGTTAGGTACAGCACCTAGCCTAGCACACAGAGAGATGACAACAACATGGTTAGGTACAGCACCTAGCCTAGCACACAGAGAGATGACAACAACATGGTTAGGTACAGCACCTAGCCTAGCACACAGAGAGATGACAACAACATGGTTAGGTACAGCACCTAGCCTAGCACACAGAGAGATGACAACAACATGGTTAGGTACAGCACCTGCCTAGCACACAGAGAGATGACAACAACATGGTTAGGTACAGCACCTAGCCTAGCACACAGAGAGATGACAACAACATGGTTAGGTACAGCACCTAGCCTAGCACACAGAGAGATGACAACAACATGGTTAGGTACAGCACCTAGCCTAGCACACAGAGAGATGACAACAACATGGTTAGGTACAGCACCTAGCCTAGCACACAGAGATGACAACAACATGGTTAGGTACAGCACCTAGCCTAGCACACAGAGAGATGAGGACAACAACATGGTTAGGTACAGCACCTAGCCTAGCACACAGAGAGATGAGGACAACATGGTTAGGTACAGCACCTAGCCTAGCACACAGAGAGATGACAACAACATGGTTAGGTACAGCACCTAGCCTAGCACACAGAGAGATGACAACAACATGGTTAGGTACAGCACCTAGCCTAGCACACAGAGAGATGAGGACAACAACATGGTTAGGTACAGCACCTAGCCTAGCACACAGAGAGATGACAACAACATGGTTAGGTACAGCACCTAGCCTAGCACACAGAGAGATGACAACAACATGGTTAGGTACAGCACCTAGCCTAGCACACAGAGAGATGACAACAACATGGTTAGGTACAGCACCTAGCCTAGCACACAGAGAGATGAGGACAACATGGTTAGGTACAGCACCTAGCCTAGCACACAGAGAGATGACAACAACATGGTTAGGTACAGCACCTAGCCTAGCACACAGAGAGATGACAACAACATGGTTAGGTACAGCACCTAGCCTAGCACACAGAGAGATGAGGACAACAACATGGTTAGGTACAGCACCTAGCCTAGCACACAGAGAGATGAGGACAACATGGTTAGGTACAGCACCTAGCCTAGCACACAGAGAGATGAGGACAACATGGTTAGGTACAGCACCTAGCCTAGCACACAGAGAGATGAGGACAACAACATGGTTAGGTACAGCACCTAGCCTAGCACACAGAGAGATGAGGACAACATGGTTAGGTACAGCACCTAGCCTAGCACACAGAGAGATGACAACAACATGGTTAGGTACAGCACCTAGCCTAGAGAGATGAGGACAACAACATGGTTAGGTACAGCACCTAGCCTAGCACACAGAGAGATGACAACAACATGGTTAGGTACAGCACCTAGCCTAGCACACAGAGAGATGACAACAACATGGTTAGGTACAGCACCTAGCCTAGCACACAGAGAGATGAGGACAACATGGTTAGGTACAGCACCTAGCCTAGCACACAGAGAGATGACAACAACATGGTTAGGTACAGCACCTAGCCTAGCACACAGAGAGATGACAACAACATGGTTAGGTACAGCACCTAGCCTAGCACACAGAGAGATGAGGACAACAACATGGTTAGGTACAGCACCTAGCCTAGCACACAGAGATGAGGACAACATGGTTAGGTACAGCACCTAGCCTAGCACACAGAGAGAGATGAGGACAACATGGTTAGGTACAGCACCTAGCCTAGCACACAGAGAGATGAGGACAACAACATGGTTAGGTACAGCACCTAGCACACCAGAGATGAGGACAACATGGTTAGGTACAGCACCTAGCCTAGCACACAGAGATGACAACAACATGGTTAGGTACAGCACCTAGCCTAGCACACAGAGAGATGAGGACAACAACATGGTTAGGTACAGCACCTAGCCTAGCACACAGAGAGATGAGGACAACATGGTTAGGTACAGCACCTAGCCTAGCACACAGAGAGATGACAACAACATGGTTAGGTACAGCACCTAGCCTAGCACACAGAGAGATGAGGACAACATGGTTAGGTACAGCACCTAGCCTAGCACACAGAGAGATGAGGACAACATGGTTAGGTACAGCACCTAGCCTAGCACACAGAGAGATGAGGACAACATGGTTAGGTACAGCACCTAGCCTAGCACACAGAGAGATGAGGACAACAACATGGTTAGGTACAGCACCTAGCCTAGCACACAGAGAGATGAGGTCAACAACATGGTTAGGTACAGCACCTAGCCTAACACACAGAGAGATGACAACATGGTTAGGTACAGCACCTAGCCTAGCACACAGAGAGATGACAACAACATGGTTAGGTACAGCACCTAGCCTAGCACACAGAGAGATGAGGACAACAACATGGTTAGGTACAGCACCTAGCCTAGCACACAGAGAGATGAGGACAACATGGTTAGGTACAGCACCTAGCCTAGCACACAGAGAGATGACAACAACATGGTTAGGTACAGCACCTAGCCTAGCACACAGAGAGATGAGGACAAAATGGTTAGGTACAGCACCTAGCCTAACACACAGAGAGATGATGACAACATGGTTAGGTACAGCACCTAGCCTAGCACACAGAGAGATGATGACAACATGGTTAGGTACAGCACCTAGCCTAGCACACAGAGAGATGAGGACAACATGGTTAGGTACAGCACCTAGCCTAGCACACAGAGAGATGAGGGGAACATGGTTAGGTACAGCACCTAGCCTAGCACACAGAGAGATGAGGACAACATGGTTAGGTACAGCACCTAGCCTAGCACACAGAGAGATGAGGACAACATGGTTAGGTACAGCACCCAGCCTAGCACACAGAGAGATGAGGACAACATGGTTAGGTACAGCACCTAGCCTAGCACACAGAGAGATGAGGACAACATGGTTAGGTACAGCACCTAGCCTAGCACACAGAGAGATGAGGACAACAACATGGTTAGGTACAGCACCTAGCCTAACACACAGAGAGATGAGGGGAACATGGTTAGGTACAGCACCTAGCCTAGCACACAGAGAGATGAGGACAACATGGTTAGGTACAGCACCTAGCCTAGCACACAGAGAGATGACAACAACATGGTTAGGTACAGCACCTAGCCTAGCACACAGAGAGATGAGGACAACATGGTTAGGTACAGCACCTAGCCTAGCACACAGAGAGATGAGGACAACATGGTTAGGTACAGCACCTAGCCTAGCACACAGAGAGATGAGGACAACAACATGGTTAGGTACAGCACCTAGCCTAGCACACAGAGAGATGAGGACAACAACATGGTTAGGTACAGCACCTAGCCTAGCACACAGAGAGATGAGGGGAACATGGTTAGGTACAGCACCTAGCCTAGCACACAGAGAGATGACAACAACATGGTTAGGTACAGCACCTAGCCTAGCACACAGAGAGATGAGGACAACAACATGGTTAGGTACAGCACCCAGCCTAGCACACAGAGAGATGAGGACAACATGGTTAGGTACAGCACCTAGCCTAGCACACAGAGAGATGAGGACAACATGGTTAGGTACAGCACCTAGCCTAGCACACAGAGAGATGACAACAACATGGTTAGGTACAGCACCTAGCCTAACACACAGAGAGATGACAACAACATGGTTAGGTACAGCACCCAGCCTAGCACACAGAGAGATGACAACAACATGGTTAGGTACAGCACCTGGCCTAGCACACAGAGAGATGAGGACAACAACATGGTTAGGTACAGCACCTAGCCTAGCACACAGAGAGATGAGGACAACAACATGGTTAGGTACAGCACCTAGCCTAGCACACAGAGAGATGAGGACAACATGGTTAGGTACAGCACCTAGCCTAGCACACAGAGAGATGAGGACAACAACATGGTTAGGTACAGCACCTAGCCTAGCACACAGAGAGATGAGGACAACAACATGGTTAGGTACAGCACCTAGCCTAGCACACAGAGAGATGAGGACAACAACATGGTTAGGTACAGCACCTAGCCTAGCACACAGAGAGATGAGGACAACATGGTTAGGTACAGCACCTAGCCTAGCACACAGAGAGATGAGGACAACAACATGGTTAGGTACAGCACCTAGCCTAGCACACAGAGAGATGAGGACAACATGGTTAGGTACAGCACCCAGCCTAGCACACAGAGAGATGAGGACAACATGGTTAGGTACAGCACCTAGCCTAGCACACAGAGAGATGAGGACAACAACATGGTTAGGTACAGCACCTAGCCTAGCACACAGAGAGATGAGGACAACATGGTTAGGTACAGCACCTAGCCTAGCACACAGAGAGATGACAACAACATGGTTAGGTACAGCACCTAGCCTAGCACACAGAGAGATGACAACAACATGGTTAGGTACAGCACCTAGCCTAGCACACAGAGAGATGAGGACAACATGGTTAGGTACAGCACCTAGCCTAACACACAGAGAGATGAGGACAACATGGTTAGGTACAGCACCTAGCCTAGCACACAGAGAGATGAGGACAACAACATGGTTAGGTACAGCACCTAGCCTAGCACACAGAGAGATGAGGACAACAACATGGTTAGGTACAGCACCCAGCCTAGCACACAGAGAGATGACAACAACATGGTTAGGTACAGCACCTAGCCTAGCACACAGAGAGATGAGGACAACATGGTTAGGTACAGCACCTAGCCTAGCACACAGAGAGATGACAACAACATGGTTAGGTACAGCACCTAGCCTAGCACACAGAGAGATGAGGACAACATGGTTAGGTACAGCACCTAGCCTAACAACCAGCCTGGTGGTACCAGCACCCAGCCTAACACCCAGCCTAACACCCAGCCTAACACCCAGTCTAACACCCAGCCTGGTGGTACCAGCACCCAGCCTGGTGGTACCAGCACCCAGCCTAACACCAAGCCTGGTGGTACCAGCACCCAGCCTAACACCAAGCCTGGTGGTACCAGCACCCAGCCTAACACCCAGCCTGGTGGTACCAGCACCCAGCCTAACACCCAGCCTGGTGGTGCCAGCACCCAGCCTAACACCCAGCCTGGTGGTGCCAGCACCCAGCCTAACACCCAGCCTGGTAGTACCAGCACCCAGCCTGGTGGTACCAGCACCCAGCCTGGTGGTACCAGCACCCAGCCTGGTGGTGCCAGCATCCAGCCTAACACCCAGCCTAACACCCAGTCTAACACCCAGCCTAACACCCAGCCTAACACCAAGCCTGGTGGTACCAGCACCCAGCCTAACACCCAGCCTGGTGGTACCTGCACCCAGCCTAACACCCAGCCTGGTAGTACCAGCACCCAGCCTGGTGGTACCAGCACCCAGCCTGGTGGTACCAGCACCCAGCCTGGTGGTGCCAGCATCCAGCCTAACACCCAGCCTAACACCCAGCCTAACACCCAGCCTAACACCCAGCCTGGTGGTACCTGCACCCAGCCTAACACCCAGCCTGGTGGTGCCAGCACAGTAGATCACACAGTAGATCACACACACAGAGGACCACACAGTAGATCACACACACAGAGGACCACAACCCAGCAGGGTGAGTAATGAGACATAAGACCATGGTTCCTTGTGATTTCTAGATGTTATCATTGATTACATAAGGTCTCGTAGGCTAGTCCATGTTTTCACTGTGTTGGTCTCCCATCCCCTGACAAGCCCAGTAAAACAATGAACTCATGAAATCATGATATATTGTCCACCTACCCACAGATAAAGTGTTCTGGAAACATGCACCCCCTCTTGTAAACAGACCACATAATTTAGCCTCTCCTACCTTCCCTGCTCCAATAGTACTATCTCAGTCCAGCCCAGCTTGGCCAGGTGATAGGCCACAGACGTCCCAACGATGCCCCCTCCACAGATCACCACCCGGGCCTGGCTGGGCAGGGGGATGGGCTGCGTGGTCTCTACAGCCGAGGCCAGTCTCCGAGGGGAGCTCCAGATACCCCTAGGCCTGGTCCCCGGAGCCCAGCATCCTGCATGGGACAGCAGCCTAGGGAGCAGGGCAGGGGACAGAGCCCTGGAGCTCCATACACAGCTGCAGTGCATGGCTTGGAGGAACCTGGAGAATCAGAACACAACGGGCCTGGAGGATCAGAACACAACAGGCCTGGAGGATCAGAACACAACAGGCCTGGAGAATCAGAACACAACAGGCCTGGAGAATCAGAACACAACAGGCCTGGAGAATCAGAACACAACAGGCCAGGAGGATCAGAACACAACAGGCCAGGAGAATCAGAACACAACAGGCCTGGAGAATCAGAACACAACAGGCCTGGAGAATCAGAACACAACAGGCCTGGAGAATCAGAACACAACAGGCCTGGAGAATCAGAACACAACACAACAGGCCTGGAGAATCAGAACACAACAGGCCTGGAGGATCAGAACACAACAGGCCTGGAGAATCAGAACACAACAGGCCTGGAGAATCAGAACACAACAGGCCTGGAGGATCAGAACACAACAGGCCTGGAGAATCAGAACACAACAGGCCTGGAGAATCAGAACACAACACAACAGGCCTGGAGAATCAGAACACAACAGGCCAGGAGAATCAGAACACACAGGCCTGGAGGACAGAACACAACAGGCCTGGAGAATCAGAACACAACAGGCCTGGAGGATCAGAGACACAGCACACAACAGGCCTGGAGAATCAGAACACAACAGGCCTGGAGAATCAGAACACAACAGGCCTGGAGAATCAGAACACAACAGGCCTGGAGAATCAGAACACAACAGGCCTGGAGGATCAGAACACAACAGGCCTGGAGAATCAGAACACAACAGGCCTGGAGAATCAGAACACAACAGGCCTGGAGGATCAGAACACAACAGGCCTGGAGAATCAGAACACAACAGGCCAGAATCAGAAACACAACAGGCCTGGAGAATCAGAACACAACAGGCCAGGAGAATCAGAACACAACAGGCCTGGAGAATCAGAACACAACAGGCCTGGAGGATCAGAACACAACAGGCCTGGAGGATCAGAACACAACAGGCCTGGAGGATCAGAACACAACAGGCCTGGAGAATCAGAACACAACAGGCCTGGAGGATCAGAACACAACAGGCCTGGAGGATCAGAACACAACAGGCCTGGAGAATCACATTAGCATGCATGCAGACTTAGGTACTAGGTACCACAGCTAACTTTCGTACTGTCTTTCAAACAAGCTACAGTTTTTATTTAGTTAGCTAGCGAACTTTAGCTAACGTTAGTTGATCAGCTGGCTCAATGAGAACTTTAACTCCTATCACTTCTTGCTAATGCCAAGAGTAAATCTGAAGTTTGCTTGTACTCGACCTTCGCTCCAAGGAGAACAACACCCCGATCCAAACGTCTTTCCATTGGTAATACGCTAGCGGCCTTCTGACATTCGTCTAGCTAATGATAATACTAGTTAGCATAATCATTATCATGTAGCAAACTCACCGACTCACTCCACTCCAAAAGTAATAAAATCTCTATTCGGCTTGAAGCAGATTTCAGTCCTGCGCCTCGATGACAGCAGAATGTTTCAGTCAGACCCTCTTTGGCCAAACAAACTGCATTGTTTATTTACACCGCCGTGAAACAGGCAACAAAAACGAACTACTTCCGGGTCGCGGATTTTTTGGGAATCCGTCAGAATAAAAGTTCCATCCTGTATACTTGGTAAATTAATAATTATTAAAATTTGTACAATTATTTACAAAAATATAAACGCAACAATTTAAACCAATTTACTGAGTTACAGTTCATATAAAGAAATCAGTCAATTGAAATAAATTAATTCGACCCTAATCTATGGATTTCACATGAAAACAGATATGCATCTATTGGTCACATATACTCAGTGGTGGCCTGTCATTCGGGCAGGTGAGCACCACCTGTTTTGAGTTATTTTTCCCACCATTTAGCATGTTTTTCATGTTATTTTTTTACATTTTTTACATAAATATGTGACGACCCTCCCACTCTGTCTGCCGTATTCTCTCTGTTATTTCCTTATTAGGATGCTGGTGGGGCGGAGTTGGGAGGGTCGTCAGATACATGGGAAACACCTGGGCTCGGTGTCTCCCAGGATAAATTTCCCCATTCATGGAGGAGACTCTCTCATGCAGACACCCTCTGTAGATTGTGTTGTGGTTCTTGGTGGCCGTTTGTTTGTTTGTTTGCTTTGGCACCTTTCATCACCCTGCATTATCACATTCATGCATGCAAAACACTCACTTACACTACTGATTACTGATTACACACACCATTGTCTATTATACGTTGCTTTGTAATAAAACATATTTTGCTACTCATTATCTCAAGACGGTTCGTGACACATATCAGTTTGCAAACAATGTAAAAAAAATATTTGAGTTAATAAAGCCGCATACAAACATGGCATCTCCAAAATGCAGGTGTTTCAGCCTAGCTTAGTGCTTTCTGTGGTAGTGGGGCAGCCAGTGTGGGGGTTAGTAATGTACTCTAGTTGCGCCGTGATTGGCTCACTTCTGTCACTCATGGGGACACTTTGTCAGCGCAAAATCTACAGAGAGAGCTTGAAAATTCAAGCCCCTTTGGGTGCTGCCATAGACTTATATTAGAAGTGCCCATCCAAGAAGGCTCAAAGTCATTGGCCGCAAATAAAATGACATCAAATCACGTTATATCTACAGCAGCTAGACTTTCAAAATCTTAGCTAGCAAGCTAGACAAGCGGCCGTCGTCACGAATCAACAATCTACTGGCAAATCCTTTTCAAACCTTGTCGAGAAATGATAAGATAAAAAAAACATATTGGTGCTCATCGGCCATTGGACATTAACATTACACATGAATTTGGAAATCGCAAATATAACAATGGGTGATTTGGAAGGAACCTTTTACTGCTGCTCTTTAATTAATGAAATGTTTTAATGGTCTTTTTTAATGGTCTATTTTTGACTTAATACTTATTTTTCTTAAAACTGCATTGTTGATTAGGGGCTTGTAAGTAAACATTTCACTGTAAGGTCTACACCTGTTGTATTCGGCGCATGTGACAAATACAATTTGATTTGATCAGTGGCTAACTGCAAGTGTTGCAAAGCAGTGGAGAGGGTGTGTGGTCCAAATCTGGGTTTAAGGGTTTCTTTTTCAAGCTTAAAAGGATAAACAGTCACATGTAACTGTGGGCCAGAAAAGGTTGAATACACTGGCCTGTCAACCTAGTACAACTTCTGCCGCGTTCAAAACAAGTGTAAACTTGGAACTGATTTCAGTGAGTTCAAGACAACTGGGGAAAAAACGAGCTCAGACTGGGAAAATACGCTTTCAATCAATCCAACTCGGGGAACTCAGGCCTCTTTCTAGAGCTCCGACCTGAAGATCACTGACGTCATGATTCAACCTTTTATTTAAAAAAAACAAAATGTTCCCAGTTATCTTGAAAGCACCATAAATCTAGAGAATGCCAGACTTTGATGACTAAATTTGCCCACAAGAAGAACCGCTGTGCCACCTTCCTGTTCAAGTGAGCACAGCGCAACAATGTGAGTCCAAAATGTCATTATATGCTGCTGCAAACAGTATGTAATATGCCAGGGAGACATGTCCCTTCCCCCTCATAAGTTAGCCTACTGTTCTGTATGTAATATGCCAGGGAGACATGTCCCTTCCCCCTCATAAGTTAGCCTACTGTTCTGTATGTAATATGCCAGGGAGACATGTCCCTTCCCCCTCATAAGTTAGCCTACTGTTCTGTATGTAATATGCCAGGAGACATGTCCCTTCCCCTCATAAGTTAGCCTACTGTTCTGTATGTAATATGCCAGGGAGACATGTCCCTTCCCCTCATAAGTTAGCCTACTGTTCTGTATGTAATATGCCAGGGAGACATGTCCCTTCCCCTCATAAGTTAGCCTACTGTTCTGTATGTAATATGCCAGGGAGACATGTCCCTTCCCCTCATAAGTTAGCCTACTGTTCTGTATGTAATATGCCAGGAGACATGTCCCTTCCCCTCATAAGTTAGCCTACTGTTCTGTATGTAATATGCCAGGGAGACATGTCCCTTCCCCTCATAAGTTAGCCTACTGTTCTGTATGTAATATGCCAGGGAGACATGTCCCTTCCCCTCATAAGTTAGCCTACTGTTCTGTATGTAATATGCCAGGGAGACATGTCCCTTCCCCCTCATAAGTTAGCCTACTGTTCTGTATGTAATATGCCAGGGAGACATGTCCCTTCCCCTCATAAGTTAGCCTACTGTTCTGTATGTAATATGCCAGGGAGATATGTCCCTTCCCCCTCATAAGTTAGCCTACTGTTCTGTATGTAATATGCCAGGAGACATGTCCCTTCCCCTCATAAGTTAGCCTACTGTTCTGTATGTAATATGCCAGGGAGATATGTCCCTTCCCCTCATAAGTTAGCCTACTGTTCTGTATGTAATATGCCAGGGAGACATGTCCCTTCCCCTCATAAGTTAGCCTACTGTTCTGTATGTAATATGCCAGGGAGACATGTCCCTTCCCCTCATAAGTTAGCCTACTGTTCTGTATGTAATATGCCAGGAGACATGTCCCTTCCCCTCATAAGTTAGCCTACTGTTCTGTATGTAATATGCCAGGGAGACATGTCCCTTCCCCTCATAAGTTAGCCTACTGTTCTGTATGTAATATGCCAGGGAGACATGTCCCTTCCCCTCATAAGTTAGCCTACTGTTCTGTATGTAATATGCCAGGGAGACATGTCCCTTCCCCCTCATAAGTTAGCCTACTGTTCTGTATGTAATATGCCAGGGAGACATGTCCCTTCCCCTCATAAGTTAGCCTACTGTTCTGTATGTAATATGCCAGGGAGACATGTCCCTTCCCCCTCATAAGTTAGCCTACTGTTCTGTATGTAATATGCCAGGGAGACATGTCCCTTCCCCCTCATAAGTTAGCCTACTGTTCTGTATGTAATATGCCAGGGAGACATGTCCCTTCCCCCTCATAAGTTAGCCTACTGTTCTGTATGTAATATGCCAGGGAGACATGTCCCTTCCCCCTCATAAGTTAGCCTACTGTTCTGTATGTAATATGCCAGGAGACATGTCCCTTCCCCTCATAAGTTAGCCTACTGTTCTGTATGTAATATGCCAGGGAGACATGTCCCTTCCCCTCATAAGTTAGCCTACTGTTCTGTATGTAATATGCCAGGAGACATGTCCCTTCCCCTCATAAGTTAGCCTACTGTTCTGTATGTAATATGCCAGGGGGAGACATGTCCCTTCCCCCTCATAAGTTAGCCTACTGTTCTGTATGTAATATGCCAGGGAGACATGTCCCTTCCCCTCATAAGTTAGCCTACTGTTCTGTATGTAATATGCCAGGGAGACATGTCCCTTCCCCTCATAAGTTAGCCTACTGTTCTGTATGTAATATGCCAGGGAGACATGTCCCTTCCCCTCATAAGTTAGCCTACTGTTCTGTATGTAATATGCCAGGAGATATGTCCCTTCCCCTCATAAGTTAGCCTACTGTTCTGTATGTAATATGCCAGGGAGACATGTCCCTTCCCCTCATAAGTTAGCCTACTGTTCTGTATGTAATATGCCAGGGAGACATGTCCCTTCCCCTCATAAGTTAGCCTACTGTTCTGTATGTAATATGCCAGGGAGACATGTCCCTTCCCCTCATAAGTTAGCCTACTGTTCTGTATGTAATATGCCAGGGAGACATGTCCCTTCCCCTCATAAGTTAGCCTACTGTTCTGTATGTAATATGCCAGGGAGACATGTCCCTTCCCCTCATAAGTTAGCCTACTGTTCTGTATGTAATATGCCAGGGAGACATGTCCCTTCCCCTCATAAGTTAGCCTACTGTTCTGTATGTAATATGCCAGGGAGACATGTCCCTTCCCCCTCATAAGTTAGCCTACTGTTCTGACTTGGTGGTGCACATGTAGCCTATAGTCTGTTTAGAGAAATGCCATCATCGAGAATTGTAGGGAGCTTTCATTGTCTACTCTTGCCCCCTTTATTTTTATCCTACGGTTCTGACTTGGTGTACATGGAGAATACTGTAAGAAGGGCCATGTTTTGAATTCAGTCGCTGTACATTTCAAGCGTGCTGAACAAATACTTTCCCCCGTCGTCTTAGCTCTCATTGTCTTATGTAATATTACAGGGGAGGATTGCCTCTTATCCGGATGTTAGCCTACTGTTCGATGTATGCTAATAGCGTTTCAAGGGTGATGTCACTTCCCCTCTGAGACCTTAGCCTAGTGTTCCCCTTACTCTGCAAGGAGACATGTCGGCTTTTGTCATAAGTTAGCCTACTGTTCTGTGACTGTAATATGTGCAGAGGAGTACCTGGTTCCCTTCGGAGAGGAGGGGACGGACTAAAGTTAGCCTACTATTACATCGGCTCATCGTTCCTTGAACATCTCATTGTCAGTATTAACCCATTTTGTTTCATAAGTTAGCCATGTCACTTTTTTGAAATGGCGGTAAATGAGGCTGAAGACACTGTTTCCCTGCCAGTTAGCCTACTGTTAGCCAGGTGTAGCAGTGGAGACATGTCCCCTCCATGGTGCTGAAAACAAGGCTCCACTGATAGCCAGGTGAGTGGTGTAAGGATCCCCTTCCATGGTGCTGAAAACTGTATGTAAAGGCTCCACTGATAGCCAGGTGCAGCATGTCCCCTCCCGGTGCTGAAAACAAGGCTCCACTGTTAGCCAGGTGTAGCGGTGGTAAGGTCCCTCCCCTCATGAAAACAAGGCTCCACTGATAGCCAGGGAGCGGTGGTAAGGATCCCTTCCCGGTGCTAAGTTAGCTCCACTGATAGCCAGGTGTAGTGGTAAGGATCCCCTCCACGGTGCTGAAAACAAGGCTCCACTGATAGCCAGTTAGCGGTGGTAAGGTGTTGGGACTCTGCTGATACCCAGGTGAGAGGTGGTAAGGATCCCCTCCATGGTGCTGAAAACTGTTCTCCACTGTAATACCCAGGTGAGCAGTGGTATGTGTTCCTCCTCTAAGATAGCCAGGTGTTCGGTGTATGGATCCCCTCCATGGTGCTGAAAACAAGGCTCCCTGATACCCAGGTGTAGCGGTGGTAAGATCCCCTCCATGGTGCTGAAAACAAGGCTCTGCTGATAGCCAGGTGTAGACGGTGGTAAGGATCCCCTCCATGGTGCTGAAAACAAGGCTCCGCTGATAGCCAGGTGTAGCGGTGAGACATGATCCCCTCCGGTGCTGAAAATAAATCTCTGCTGTTGGGACAGCTTTATCCCTTCCCCTAACAGTTAGTGGGCACCGTTTGTTATTGTGTAATTAATGTATTGTTTAGTGTTGTGGCTTTGCTGGCATGCATCAAAAAATAAATGTTGAGTTTGACCCACCCAGATTTACATGCTAAAACCACCACTGCATAAAACCAGTCAGTATCTGTTCTGAGGGCTGAATGATGGGGTTGAGGAGGGCTGATGTGAGGGCTCATAAGTGAGGCTGATGTGAGGGCTGGTGTGAGGGGCTATGTGAGGGCTGGTGTGAGGGCTTGTGATGGGGGTTGAGGAGGGCTGGTGTGATGGGGGTTGAGGAGGGCTGATGTGATGGGGGGTTGAGGAGGGCTGATGTGATGGGGTTGAGGAGGGCTGATGTGAGGGCTGATGTGAGGGCTGATTTTGAGGGCTGATGTGGGGCTGATGGGGTTGAGGAGGGCTGATGTGAGGAGGGCTGATGGGGTTGAGGAGGGCTGATGGGGTTGAGAGGGCTGATGGGGTTGAGGAGGCTGATGGGGTTGAGGAGGGCTGATGTGAGGTGGTTGAGCTCTGTGATGGGGGTTGAAGGGCTGATGTGAGGTGGTTGAGGAGGGCTGATGTGAGGTCTTGAGGAGGGCTGATGTGAAATGGTTGAGGAGGGCTGATGTGAGGTGGTTGAGTGAGGGCTGATGGGGTTGAGGAGGGCTGATGGGGTTGAGGTGATGGTTGAGGAGGGCTGATGTGAGTGGTTGAGGAGGGCTGATGTGATGGGGTTGAGGAGGGCTGATGTGAGGTGGTTGAGGAGGGCTGATGTGATGGGGTTGAGGAGGGCTGATGGATGGGGTTGAGGAGGGCTGATGGGAGGTGGTTGGTGTGAGGGCTGATGGGGTTGAGGAGGGCTGATCAGGTTCCCTTGAGGAGGGCTGATTGGGGTTGAGGGAGGGGGCTGATTTTGTTGAGGAGGGCTGATGTGAGGTTTTTGAGGGGGCTGATGGGGTTGAGGAGGGCTGATGTGAGGTGGTTGAGGAGGCTGATGGGGTTCCAGGGCTGATGGGGTTGAGGAGGCTGAGAGGTGGTTGAGGAGGGTCCCCTGATGTGATGGGGTTGAGGAGGGCTGATGTGAGGTGGTTGAGGTGATCCCTGATGGGGTTGAGGAGGGCTGATGTGATAGGGTTGAGGTGATGTGATGGGGTTGACGGAGGGCTGACAAGGTGGTTGAGGCCAGGTGTGATGGGGTTGAGGAGGGCTGATGTCCATGGGGTTGAAAGGGCTGATGTGAGGTGGTTGATAGCCTGTGTGAGGTGGTTGAGGTGATGGGGTTGAGGACGGGCTGATGTGATGGGGTTCTGCTGATGGGATGGGGGTTGAGGAGGGCTGATGGGGTTGAGGAGGGCTGATGTGAGGTTGTTGAGGAGGGCTGATGTGATGGGGGTTGTTGATGTGATGGGGTTGCTGGAGGGCATCAAAAAAAAGGAGGGCTGTTGAGTTTGAGACCCAGATTTGTAAAACCACCACTGCATAAAACCAGTCAGTATCTGATGTGAGGGTTGAGGGTGTGATGGGGTTGAGGAGGGCTGATGTGAGGCTGGTTGAGGTGATGTGATGGGCTTGAGGAGGGCTGATGTGAGGTGGTTGAGGTGGTGTGATGGGGGTTGAGGAGGCTGATGTGAGGTGGTTGAGGGGGCTGATGTGAGTGGTTGTGATGTGATGGGGTTGAGGAGGCTGATGTGAGGTGGTTGAGGAGGGCTGATGGGGTTGAGGAGGGCTGATGGGGTTGAGGAGGGCTGATGGGGTTGAGGAGGGCTGATGGGGTTGAGGAGGGCTGATGTGAGGTGGTTGAGGTGATGTGATGGGGTTGAGGAGGGCTGATGTGAGGTGGTTGAGGTGATGTGATGGGGGTTGAGGAGGGCTGATGTGAGGTGGTTGAGATGATGGGGTTGATGGAGGGCTGATGTGAGGTGGTTGATGTGATGGGGTTGAGGAGGGCTGATGTGAGGTGGTTGAGGTGATGGGGTTGAGGAGGGCTGATGTGAGGTGGTTGAGGTGATGGGGTTGAGGAGGGCTGATGTGAGGTGGTTGAGGTGATGGGGTTGAGGAGGGCTGATGTGAGGTGGTTGAGGTGATGGGGCTGATGGATGGGGCTGATGTGAGTGGCTGAGGTGATGGGGTTGAGGAGGGCTGATGTGAGGTGGTTGAGGTGATGGGGCTGATGGGGCTGATGTGAGGTGGTTGAGGTGATGTGATGGGGTTGAGGAGGGCTGATGTGGGGTTGAGGTGATGTGATGGGGTTGAGGAGGGCTGATGTGAGGTGGTTGAGGTGATGTGATGGGGTTGAGGAGGGCTGATGTGAGGTGGTTGAGGTGATGTGATGGGGTTGAGGAGGGCTGATGGGGTTGAGGTGATGTGATGGTGGTTGAGGAGGGCTGATGTGATGGTGGTTGAGGAGGGCTGATGGGGTTGGAGAGGTGGTTGAGGTGATGTGATGGGGTTGAGGAGGGCTGATGTGAGGTGGTTGAGGTGATGTGATGGGGTTGAGGAGGGCTGATGTGAGGTGGTTGAGGTGATGTGATGGGGTTGAGGAGGGCTGATGTGAGGGGGTTGAGGAGGGTGATGTGATGGGGGTTGAGGAGAGGTGATGTGAGGTGGTTGAGGAGAGGTGGTGTGATGGGGTTGAGGGCTGTGGTGTGATGGGGGTTGAGGAGAGGTGATGTGATGGTGGTTGAGGAGAGGTGATGGGGGTTGAGGAGGGCTGATGTGATGGTGGTTGAGGAGAGGTGTGTGATGGGGTTGAGGTGATGTGATGGGGTTGAGGAGAGGTGATGTGAGGTGGTTGAGGAGGTGATGTGAGGTGGTTGAGGAGAGGTGATGTGATGGGGGTTGAGGTGAGGTGATGTGAGGTGGTTGAGGAGAGGTGGTGTGAGGTGGTTGAGGAGAGGTGGTGTGAGGGGGTTGAGGTGATGTGATGGGGTTGAGTGAGGGCTGATGTGAGGTGGTTGAGGTGATGTGATGGGGTTGAGGAGGGCTGATGTGAGTTGCTGGTTGAGGAGGGCTGATGTGAGGTGGTCAGAGGAGGTGATGTGATGGGGTTGAGGAGGACCATCAGAGGAGGTGAGGTGGTTGAGGAGGACCTGATGGGGTTGAGGAGGCCCTGATGGGGTTCAGAGGAGGCTGATCAGAGGGGGTTGAGGAGGCCCATCAGATGGGGTTGAGGAGGGCTGAGGTGAGGAGGTTGAGGTGCCCATGTGAGGGGGTTGAGGAGGACCATCCTTCTCAGTGATTTATAAAACAGTTGAGGTGATGGGGTTGAGGAGGGCTGACTAAATGAGGTGGTCACCAAATAATTGGTCAAACAAACTGGGGTTGTTTTGGGCTGATGATTTTGTTCTTTAGGTGACTTGTCTGGTAAATGGGGGTTGATAAGGGCAATGTGAAAAAGGTGGTTGCAAATGGAATAATTGATGGGGTTGATTATACCAATAATATTATGAATAGGTACTAAATGTAGCATTGATTGGTTGTTTTACTGTTACCATAACTGATCTAGTATCATTTATTTTTGATGGGGTTGAGGAGGGCTGATTAGTTTTGTGGTTTATCTTCTTTTTTTGATGGGGTTAAACAAAATTCTGATTTGTGGTGGTTGTAGGTGATGACTTTTTAAAATTATTTTTGACCATCTTGGTTGCCGGACTTTGATTTTGAAGGGTTGCCAAGGAGGGCTTATTCTTGCTGGCGGAACGGAGGTAATGTTTACGATCCCATCGCCGCTGTTGAACAGCATCTTGATGTTATTGGTCATTAATCTTGTAAAATGTTTAAAAATGGGCTATGTCATTGTTTGATACATTAATATTGTTCCATTTATGAGGAGGGAGAGACTGCTCTTATCCAGTTGGTTCAGGTACAAACATCTGTTAGAAATACATTATTTTTTTCTGATCATGACACCAACAGTCATTTGAACATGTGGACACCATGATGTAAAAAATCTGCAGACAATTTTATTAAATTGACAAAATGTTCATCTGTACAGGGAGCACTGTAAAATCTCAATATTACATCGTGCATAACCTGAACAAAAAAATATAACAGCAGGGTTGAGGAGGACAAAACTGGTTATGATCATCAGTCTGTTTAAAGAAGTCTGACTTGTGAAAACAGACAGGAAGAAGGACAAACTTTTGTTTAAAATGAATAGATGGGGTTGAGGAAGCAGGAGAGAGGTCCAGCTCCTGGAGAGCAGAGGAGAGGTGATGTAGATGGGGTTGAGGGCCTCGGTGCCCAGACTCTCCCCTCGTTTCTGTTTGTGGGTTGAGATTGGAGGATGGTGGTGCCAGTTGATGGGGTTGAGGCCCAAGGTGACCTCTAAAAGGGGCCTTGTTACTCCAAGGTGTTATTTTCAGAGGGACTGGAAGCCAAAGGGAGAGGTCCATCTAAACATGAATCAGATTCTTGCGATACAGGAGAAACAAAACCCTTGTCACTTTCATATCACATCGAAATAATTTCACAAATGTTACACATTTAGAGGTGGTGTGAGTCCTTCAGGGTTTTTGAGGTATCTGTACTTTATTTATATTTTGATCACTACATTCCTAAATACAATGTACTTTTTACTCCATACATTTTTGACAGGGAAAGGTACATTTTGAATGACCCTAGAGGACAGGAAAATGGTCTAACTTATACCCTTATCAATAGAACATGGTCATCCCTTGCCTTTGATCTGGAGGACTCACTAAACACACGTGCTTGTTTGTAAATTGTGGTGCCATCTGCTTTGCTTAATATAAAGAACTTTAAATGATTTATACTTTTACTTTTGATCCGTAAGTATATTTTAGCAATTGTGTTTACTTTTTATACTGATGTATATTTAAAACCAAAGACTTTTCCTCAAGTAGTATTTTACTGGGTGACTCACTTTCACTTGAGTCATTATCTATTAAAGTATCTTTACTTTTATTCAAGTATGAGAATGTATTCTTACACTGCTGCTGTACACCGTGTATCTAATTAGCACAGGTGTCAGGTGCATGCTAGATATCTAATTAGCACAGGTGTCAGGTGCATGCTAGATATCTAATTAGCACAGGTGTCAGGCGCATGCTAGATATCTAATTGGAGGTGTCAGGCGCATGCTAGATATCTAATTGGCACAGGTGTCAGATGCATGGATATCCATCAGAGGTGTCAGGCATGCTAGATATCTAGCACAGGTGTCAGGTGTATGCTAGATATCTAATTAGCACATCAGAGGCATGGATATCTAATTGGCACAGTGTCAGGACCATCTAGATATCTAATTGGCACAGGTGTCAGAGTGCATGGATATCCATTCAGGTGTCAGGCCATGCAGATATCTAAGGCACAGGTGTCAGGTGCATGCTAGATATCTAATCAGCGCAGGTGTCAGGTGCATGCTAGATATCTAATTAGCACAGGTGTCAGGTGCATGCTAGATATCTAATTAGCCAGGTGTATGCTAGATATCTAATTAGCACAGGTGTCAGGCGCATGCTAGATATCAGAGGAGGTGTCAGATGCATGCTAGATATCTAAGAGGAGGTGTCAGGTGCATGCTAGATATCTAATTGGCACAGGTGTCAGTGCATGCTAGATATCTAATTGGCAGGGTGTCAGGCATGCTAGCCCCTAGCACAGGTGTCAGGTGCATGCTAGATATCATAGCACAGGAGGACCAGATGCATGGAGGCCCCTAATTAGCAGGTGTCAGGTGCATGGATATCTAATTAGCACAGGTGTCAGGTGCAGCTAGATATCTAATTAGCACAGGTGTCAGGTGCATCTAGAGGATCTAATTAGCACAGGTGTCAGGTGCATGCTAGATATCTAGAGCACAGGTGTCAGGTGCATGCTAGATATCTAATTAGCACAGGTGTCAGGTGCATGCTAGATATCTAATTATCACAGGTGTCAGGGCATGCTAGATCTAATTAGCACAGGTGTCAGTGCATGCTAGATATCTAATTAGCACAGTGTCAGGTGCATGCTAGATATCTAATTTTAATGCTAGTTAGCACAGGTGTCAGGTGCATGCTAGATATCTAAGTGCACAGGTGTCAGGTGCATGCTAGATATCTAATTAGCAGAGTGTCAGGTGCATGCTAGATATCTAATTAGCACAGGTGTCAGGTGCATGCTAGATATCTAATTAGCACAGGTGTCAGGTGCATGCTAGATATCTAATTAGCACAGGTGTCAGGTGCATGCTAGATATCTAATTAGCACAGGTGTCAGGTGCATGCTAGATATCTAATTAGCACAGGTGTCAGGTGCAATTAGCATAGTGTATGCTAGATATCTAATTAGCACAGGTGTCAGGCGCATGCTAGATATCTAATTAGCACAGGTGTCAGATGCATGCTAGATATCTAATTAGCACAGGTGTCAGGTGCATGCTAGATATCTAATTAGCACAGGTGTCAGGTGCATGCCAGATATCTAATTAGCACAGGTGTCAGGTGCATGCTAGATATCTAATTAGCACAGGTGTCAGGTGCATGCTAGATATCTAATTAGCACAGGTGTCAGATGCATGCTAGAATCTAATTAGCACAGGTGTCAGGTGCATGCTAGATATCTAATTAGCACAGGTGTCAGGTGCATGCTAGATATCTAATTAGCACAGGTGTCAGGTGCATGCTAGATTCTAATTAGCACAGGTGTCAGGTGCATGCTAGATATCTAATTAGCACAGGTGTCAGGTGCATGCTAGATATCTAATTAGCACAGGTGTCAGGTGCATGCTAATATCTAATTAGCACAGGTGTCAGGTGCATGCTAGATATCTAATTAGCACAGGTGTAGGTGCATGCTAGATATCTAATTAGCACAGGTGTCAGATGCATGCTAGATATCTAATTAGCACAGGTGTCAGGTGCATGCTAGATATCTAATTAGCACAGGTGTCAGGTGCATGCTAGATATCTAATTAGCACAGGTGTCAGGTGCATGCTAGATATCATTAGCACAGGTGTCAGGTGCATGCTAGATATCTTTAGCACAGGTGTCAGGTGCATGCTAGATATCTAATTAGCACAGGTGTCAGGTGCATGCTAGATATCTAATTAGCACAGGTGTCAGGTGCATGCTAGATATCTAATTAGCACAGGTGTCAGGCGCATGCTAGATATCTAATTAGCACAGGTGTCAGGCGCATGCTAGATATCTAATTAGCACAGGTGTCAGGCGCATGCTAAATGTCTAATTAGCACAGGTGTCAGGTGCATGCTAGATATCTAATTAGCACAGGTGTCAGGTGCATGCTAGATATCTAATTAGCGCAGGTGTCAGGCAAATGCTAGATATCTAAACAGGTGTCAGATGCATGCTAGATATCTAATTAGCACAGGTGTCAGGTGCATGCTAGATATCTAATTAGCACAGGTTCAGGTGCATGCTAGATATCTAATTAGCACAGGTGTCAGGTGCATGCTAGATATCTAATTAGCACAGGTGTCAGGTGCATGCTAGATATCTAATTAGCACAGGTGTCAGGTGCATGCTAGATATCTAATTAGCACAGGTGTCAGGTGCATGCTAGATATCTAATTAGCACAGGTGTCAGGTGCATGCTAGATATCTAATTAGCACAGGTGTATGCTAGATATCTAATTAGCACAGGTGTCAGATGCATGCTAGATATCTAATTAGCACAGGTGTCAGGTGCATGCTAGATATCTAATTAGCACAGGTGTCAGGTGCATGCTAGATATCTAATTAGCACAGGTGTCAGGTGCATGCTAGATAAATGCACAGGTGTCAGGTGCATGCTAGATATCTAATTAGCACAGGTGTCAGGTGCATGCTGTAGCACAGGTGTCAGGTGCATGCTAGATATCTAATTAGCACAGGTTCAGGTGCATGCTAGATATCTAATTAGCACAGGTGTCAGGTGCATGCTAGATATCTAATTAGCACAGGTGTCAGGCGCATGCTAGATATCTAATTAGCACAGGTGTCAGCGCATGCTAGATATCTAATTAGCACAGGTGTCAGGTGCATGCTAGATATCTAATTAGCACAGGTGTCAGGTGCATGCTAGATATCTAATTGCGCAGGTGTCAGGCGCATGCTAGATATCATAGCACAGGTGTCAGGTGCATGCTAGATAAAAAGGTGTCAGATGCATGCTAGATATGGAAGGTGTCAGGTGCATGCTAGATATCTAATTGGCACAGGTGTCAGGCGCATGCTAGATATCTAATTAGCACAGGTGTCAGGTGCATGCTAGATATCTAATTGGCACAGGTGTCAGGCGCATGCTAGATATCTAATTAGCACAGGTGTCAGGTGCATGCTAGATATCTAATTAGCACAGGTGTCAGGTGCATGCTAGATATCTAATTAGCGCAGGTGTCAGGTGCATGCTAGATATCTAATTAGCGCAGGTGTCAGGTGCATGCTAGATATCTAATTGGCACAGGTGTCAGGCGCATGCTAGATATCTAATTAGCACAGGTGTCAGGTGCATGCTAGATATCTAATTGGCACAGGTGTCAGGCGCATGCTAGATATCTAATTAGCACAGGTGTCAGGTGCATGCTGAATCTAAGGAGCACAGGTGTCAGGTGCATGCTAGATATCTAATTAGCGCAGGTGTCAGGTGCATGCTAGATATCTAATTGGCACAGGTGTCAGGTGCATGCTAGATATCTAATTAGCACAGGTGTCAGGTGTATGCTAGATATCTAATTAGCACAGGTGTCAGGTGCATGCTAGATATCTAATTGGCACAGGTGTCAGGCGCATGCTAGATATCTAATTGGCACAGGTGTCAGGTGCATGCTAGATATCTAATTAGCACAGGTGTCAGGCGCATGCTAGATATCTAATTAGCACAGGTGTCAGGTGCATGCTAGATATCTAATTAGCGCAGGTGTCAGGTGCATGCTAGATATCTAATTAGCACAGGTGTCAGGTGCATGCTAGATATCTAATTAGCACAGGTGTATGCTAGATATCTAATTAGCACAGGTGTCAGGCGCATGCTAGATATCTAATTAGCACAGGTGTCAGATGCATGCTAGATATCTAATTAGCACAGGTGTCAGGTGCATGCTAGATATCTAATTAGCACAGGTGTCAGGTGCATGCTAGATATCTAATTAGCACAGGTGTCAGGTGCATGCTAGATATCTAATTAGCACAGGTGTCAGGTGCATGCTAGATATCTAATTAGCACAGGTGTCAGATGCATGCTAGATATCTAATTAGCACAGGTGTCAGGTGCATGCTAGATATCTAATTAAAGGTGTCAGGTGCATGCTAGATATCTAATTAGCACAGGTGTCAGGTGCATGCTAGATATCTAATTAGCACAGGTGTCAGGTGCATGCTAGATATCTAATTAGCACAGGTGTCAGGTGCATGCTAGATATCTAATAGCACAGGTGTCAGGTGCATGCTAGATATCTAATTAGCACAGGTGTCAGGTGCATGCTAGATATCTAATTAGCACAGGTGTCAGGTGCATGCTAGATATCTAATTAGCACAGGTGTCAGATGCATGCTAGATATCTAATTAGCACAGGTGTCAGGTGCATGCTAGATATCTAATTAGCACAGGTGTCAGGTGCATGCTAGATATCTATTACAGGTGTCAGGTGCATGCTAGATATCTAATTAGCACAGGTGTCAGGTGCATGCTAGATATCTAATTAGCACAGGTGTCAGGTGCATGCTAGATATCTAATTAGCACAGGTGTCAGGTGCATGCTAGATATCTAATTAGCACAGGTGTCAGGTGCATGCTAGATATCTAATTAGCACAGGTGTCAGGTGCATGCTAGATATCTAATTAGCACAGGTGTCAGGCGCATGCTAGATATCTAATTAGCACAGGTGTCAGGCGCATGCTAGATATCTAATTAGCACAGGTGTCAGGTGCATGCTAGATATCTAATTAGCACAGGTGTCAGGTGCATGCTAGATATCTAATTAGCGCAGGTGTCAGGCGCATGCTAGATATCTAATTAGCACAGGTGTCAGATGCATGCTAGATATCTAATTAGCACAGGTGTCAGGTGCATGCTAGATATCTAATTAGCACAGGTGTCAGGTGCATGCTAGATATCTTTAGCACAGGTGTCAGGTGCATGCTAGATATCTAATTAGCACAGGTGTCAGGTGCATGCTAGATATCTAATTAGCACAGGTGTCAGGTGCATGCTAGATATCTAATTAGCACAGGTGTCAGGTGCATGCTAGATATCTAATTAGCACAGGTGTCAGGTGCATGCTAGATATCTAATTAGCACAGGTGTCAGGTGCATGCTAGATATCTAATTAGCACAGGTGTCAGATGCATGCTAGATATCTAATTAGCACAGGTGTCAGGTGCATGCTAGATATCTAATTAGCACAGGTGTCAGGTGCATGCTAGATATCTAATTAGCACAGGTGTCAGGTGCATGCTAGATATCTAATTAGCACAGGTGTCAGGTGCATGCTAGATATCTAATTAGCACAGGTGTCAGGTGCATGCTAGATATCTAATTAGCACAGGTGTCAGGTGCATGCTAGATATCTAATTAGCACAGGTGTCAGGTGCATGCTAGATATCTAATTAGCACAGGTGTCAGGTGCATGCTAGATATCTAATTAGCACAGGTGTCAGGCGCATGCTAGATATCTAATTAGCACAGGTGTCAGGCGCATGCTAGATATCTAATTAGCACAGGTGTCAGGTGCATGCTAGATATCTAATTAGCGCAGGTGTCAGGTGCATGCTAGATATCTAATTAGCGCAGGTGTCAGGCGCATGCTAGATATCTAATTAGCACAGGTGTCAGGTGCATGCTAGATATCTAATTAGCACAGGTGTCAGATGCATGCTAGATATCTAATTAGCGCAGGTGTCAGGTGCATGCTAGATATCTAATTGGCACAGGTGTCAGGCGCATGCTAGATATCTAATTAGCACAGGTGTCAGGTGCATGCTAGATATCTAATTGGCACAGGTGTCAGGCGCATGCTAGATATCTAATTAGCACAGGTGTCAGGTGCATGCTAGATATCTAATTAGCACAGGTGTCAGGTGCATGCTAGATATCTAATTAGCGCAGGTGTCAGGTGCATGCTAGATATCTAATTAGCGCAGGTGTCAGGTGCATGCTAGATATCTAATTGGCACAGGTGTCAGGCGCATGCTAGATATCTAATTAGCACAGGTGTCAGGTGCATGCTAGATATCTAATTGGCACAGGTGTCAGGCGCATGCTAGATATCTAATTAGCACAGGTGTCAGGTGCATGCTAGATATCTAATTAGCACAGGTGTCAGGTGCATGCTAGATATCTAATTAGCGCAGGTGTCAGGTGCATGCTAGATATCTAATTGGCACAGGTGTCAGGCGCATGCTAGATATCTAATTAGCACAGGTGTCAGGTGCATGCTAGATATCTAATTAGCACAGGTGTCAGATGCATGCTAGATATCTAATTAGCGCAGGTGTCAGGTGCATGCTAGATATCTAATTGGCACAGGTGTCAGGCGCATGCTAGATATCTAATTAGCACAGGTGTCAGGTGCATGCTAGATATCTAATTAGCGCAGGTGTCAGGTGCATGCTAGATATCTAATTAGCACAGGTGTCAGGTGCATGCTAGATATCTAATTAGCGCAGGTGTCAGGTGCATGCTAGATATCTAATTAGCACAGGTGTCAGGTGCATGCTAGATATCTAATTAGCGCAGGTGTCAGGTGCATGCTAGCTATCTAATTAGCACAGGTGTCAGGTGCATGCTAGATATCTAATGCTGCTGTACACCGTGTTGACCAGCTATATCACAGTTTCAGCCGACAGTATAGTTCAGTGACAACACGTTCTCTGGCGGTCTGCTTCCATTACACACAGGTGTCAGGTGCATGCTAGATATCTAATTAGCACAGGTGTCAGGCGCATGCTAGATATCTAATTAGCGCAGGTGTCAGGCGCATGCTAGATATCTAATTAGCACAGGTGTCAGGTGCATGCTAGATATCTAATTAGCACAGGTGTCAGGTGCATGCTAGATATCTAATTAGCACAGGTGTCAGGCGCATGCTAGATATCTAATTGGCACAGGTGTCAGGCGCATGCTAGATATCTAATTAGCACAGGTGTCAGGTGCATGCTAGATATCTAATTAGCACAGGTGTCAGGCGCATGCTAGATATCTAATTAGCACAGGTGTCAGGCGCATGCTAGATATCTAATTAGCACAGGTGTCAGATGCATGCTAGATATCTAATTAGCACAGGTGTCAGGTGCATGCTAGATATCTAATTAGCACAGGTGTCAGGCGCATGCTAGATATCTAATTAGCACAGGTGTCAGGTGCATGCTAGATATCTAATTAGCACAGGTGTCAGGCGCATGCTAGATATCTAATTAGCACAGGTGTCAGGTGCATGCTAGATATCTAATTAGCACAGGTGTCAGGTGCATGCTAGATATCTAATTAGCACAGGTGTCAGGCGCATGCTAGATATCTAATTAGCACAGGTGTCAGGCGCATGCTAGATATCTAATTAGCACAGGTGTCAGGCGCATGCTAGATATCTAATTAGCACAGGTGTCAGGCGCATGCTAGATATCTAACTAGCACAGGTGTCAGGCGCATGCTAGATATCTAATTAGCACAGGTGTCAGGCGCATGCTAGATATCTAATTAGCACAGGTGTCAGGCGCATGCTAGATATCTAATTAGCACAGGTGTCAGGTGCATGCTAGATATCTAATTAGCACAGGTGGCGTCTCGGTGGTCCGTCGACACTAACATGGATTCATTTAACTTCTTCGATATAGGGGGCACTCTTAATTTCTGGATAAAAAAACGTTCCCGTTTTAAACAAGATATTTTGTCACGAAAAGATGCTCGACTATGCATATAATTGACAGCTTTGGAAAGAAAACACTCTGACGTTTCCAAAACTGCAAAGATATTGTCTGTGAGTGCCCCAGAACTAATGCTACAGGCGAAACCAAGATGAAATTTCATACAGGAAATGCCCCAGATTTTGAATGCGCTGTGTTCCAATGTCTCCTTATATGGCTGTGAATGCGCAAGGAATGAGCCTACACTTTCTGTCGTTTCCCCAAGGTGTCTGCAGCATTGTGACGTATTTGTAGGCATATCATTGGAAGATTGACCATAAGAGACTACATTTACCAGTTGCCCGCTTGGTGTCCTCCATCGAAATTATTGCGTAATCTCCAGCTGCGTGTATTTTTCCATTTGGTTCCGAGGAGAAACCAAACTGCCACGAATGATTTATCATCGAATACATATGTGAAAAACACCTTGAGGATTGATTCTAAACATCGTTTGCCATGTTTCTGTCGATATTATGGAGTTAATTTGGAAAAAAGTTAGTCGTTGTAATGACTGAATTTTCGGGGTTTTTTCTTAGCCAAACGTGATGAACAAAACGGAGCGATTTCTCCTACACAAATAATATTTTTGGAAAAACGGAACATTTGCTATCTAACGGAGAGTCTCCTCATTGAAAACATCCGAACTTCTTCAAAGGTAAATGATTTTATTTGAATGCTTTTCTTGTTTTTGTGAAAATGTTGCATGCTGAATGCTAGGCTTAATGCTATATGCTAGCTATCAATACTCTTACACAAATGCTTGTGTAGCTATGGTTGAAAAGCATATTTTTGAAAATCTGAGATGACAGTGTTGTTAACAAAAGGCTAAGCTTGTGAGCCAATATATTTATTTCATTTCATTTGCGATTTTCATGAATAGTTAACGTTGCGTTATGCTAATGAGCTTGAGGCTATGATTGCGCTCCCGGATACGGGATTCCTCGACGCTAGAGGTTAAACTGGACACATCATCTAGATGACAGCGTCAACAGAGAAAAAACCTTTCTGAAAACTCGCCCCCCCAGAGACTCTAACATCATCTGATTCCTAATTAAAACGGAAAAAAAACCTTTCTGAAATAAATAGCTTCTCATTTTCAGTTTATTGAGAAATAATTGTAATTATATTGAATTAGAATTTCAGTTTATTTCCTGAATTGACCAACTTCTATTGGAATGGATCCCAACAGGCCTCTGACCTCTGACCTCTGTGGAGCAGGACAGATTGAGGATGCATCCCAACAGGCCCCTGACCTCTGACCTCTGTGGAGCAGGACAGATTGAGGATGCATCCCAACAGGCCCCTGACCTCTGTGGAGCAGGACAGATTGAGGATGCATCCCAACAGGCCTCTGACCTCTGTGGAGCAGGACAGATTGAGGATGCATCCCAACAGGCCTCTGACCTCTGTGGAGCAGGACAGATTGAGGATGCATCCCAACAGGCCTCTGACCTCTGACCTCTGTGGAGCAGGACAGATTGAGGATGCATCCCAACAGGCCCCTGACCTCTGAGGAGCAGGACAGATTGAGGATGCATCCCAACAGGCCCCTGACCTCTGACCTCTGTGGAGCAGGACAGATTGAGGATGCATCCCAACAGGCCCCTGACCTCTGACCTCTGTGGAGCAGGACAGATTGAGGATGCATCCCAACAGGCCTCTGACCTCTGACCTCTGTGGAGAAGGACATATTGAGGATGCATCCCAACAGGCCTCTGACCTCTGTGGAGCAGGACAGATTGAGGATGCATCCCAACAGGCCCCTGACCTCTGTGGAGCAGGACAGATTGAGGATGCATCCCAACAGGCCCCTGACCTCTGTGGAGCAGGACAGATTGAGGATGCATCCCAACAGGCCCCTGACCTCTGACCTCTGTGGAGCAGGACATATTGAGGATGCATCCCAACAGGCCCCTGACCTCTGTGGAGCAGGACAGATTGAGGATGCATCCCAACAGGCCCCTGACCTCTGACCTCTGTGGAGCAGGACAGATTGAGGATGCATCCCAACAGGCCCCTGACCTCTGTGGAGCAGGACAGATTGAGGATGCATCCCAACAGGCCCCTGACCTCTGAGGAGCAGGACAGATTGAGGATGCATCCCAACAGGCCCCTGACCTCTGTGGAGCAGGACATATTGAGGATGAATCCCAACAGGCCCTTGACCTCTGACCTCTGTGGAGCAGGACAGATTGAGGATGCATCCCAACAGGCCTCTGACCTCTGTGGAGCAGGACAGATTGAGGGATGCCTCTGACCTCTGTGGAGCAGGACAGATTGAGGGATGCCTCTGACCTCTGTGGAGCAGGACAGATTGAGGGATGCCTCCCAAAATGCACCTTATTCCCTACATAGTGCACTACTTTTGACCACGACCCATAGGGCCCTGGTCCAAAGTAGTGCAGTTAAAGGGAATAGGGAGGCATTTGTTACAGAGACGCAGAACGACTTCCCTATTCAATGCTACCTGCTAGCAGCTATAACAGGAGCCATGTACTGTAGTAGGGACACAGTGGACGTAAACACAATAGAAAAACAACCTGACAACACACCATCATCATCATCACAGTCAAAACAACCAGCTCAGGTAGCAAGAATAAACACATTTACAATCAACATGAATTGTTGTTCTTGTACAATATGACGGGACACTAGCATTTACTAAAGGAGGCACATACATAAAGGGGACACTACTGTTGACCGGGGCCCATAGGATAAAGGGGACACTACTGTTGACCGGGGCCCATAGGGTAAAGGGGACACTACTGTTGACCAGGGCCCATAGGATAAAGGGGACACTACTATTGACCGGGGCCCATAGGATAAAGGGGACACTACTGTTGACCAGGGCCCATAGGATAAAGGGGACACTACTATTGACCAGGGCCCATAGGATAAAGGGGACACTACTGTTGACCAGGGCCCATAGGATAAAGGGGACACTACTGTTGACCAGGGCCCATAGGATAAGGGGGACACTACTGTTAACCAGGGCTCATAGGGTAAAGGGGACACTACTGTTGACCAGGGCCCATAGGATAAAGGGGACACTACTGTTGACCAGGGCCCATAGGGTAAAGGGGACACTACTGTTGACCAGGGCCCATAGGATAAAGGGGACACTACTGTTGACCAGGGCCCATAGGATAAAGGGGACACTACTGTTGACCAGGGCCACTACTGTTGACCAGGGCCCATAGGGTAAAGGGGACACTACTGTTGACCAGGGCCCATAGGATAAAGAGGACACTACTGTTGACCAGGGCCCATAGGATAAAGAGGACACTACTGTTGACCAGGGCCCATAGGGCAAAGGGGACACCACCCCCCCCATCCATAGAGACTGGTAAAAATCCACCATCATGTCTTCAAGGCGCCCCCTCCTTATTGGACTAGACCAGGTTATCCAGATATGAGACACTTCATAAAAACTCAGGTTCAGGGACAGTTTTAGGTCCAACAGCTTTCTTCAGGAGGAGGTTCAGGGCCAGTTTAGGTCCAACAGCTTTCTTCAGGAGGAGGTTCAGGGCCAGTTTAGGTCCAACAGCTTTCTTCAGGAGGAGGTTCAGGGCCAGTTTTAGGTCCAACAGTAGCCAGCTTCAGGAGGAGGTTCAGGACCAGTTTTAGGTCCAACAGTATCCTGCTTCAGGAGGAGGTTCAGGGCCAGGTTTAGGACCAGTAGGATCAACAGCCTGCTTCAGGAGGAGGTTCAGGACCAGTTTTAGGTCCAACAGTATCCTGCTTCAGGAGGAGGTTCAGGACCAGTTTTAGGTCCAACAGTATCCTGCTTCAGGAGGAGGTTCAGGACCAGTTTTAGGTCCAACAGTATCCTGCTTCAGGAGGAGGTTCAGGACCAGTTTTAGGTCCAACAGTATCCTGCTTCAGGAGGAGGTTCAGGACCAGTTTTAGGTCCAACAGTATCCTGCTTCAGGAGGAGGTTCAGGACCAGTTTTAGGTCCAACAGTATCCTGCTTCAGGAGGTGGTTCAGGGCCTGTTTTAGGTCCAACAGTATCCTGCTTCAGGAGGTGGTTCAGGGCCAGTTTTAGGACCAGTTGGACCAACAGCCTGCTTCAGGAGGAGGTTCAGGGCCAGTTTTAGGACTAGTAGGACCAACAGTAGCCTGCTTCAGGAGGAGGTTCAGGACCAGTTTTAGGTCCAACAGTATCCTGCTTCAGGAGGAGGTTCAGGACCAGTTTTAGGTCCAACAGTATCCTGCTTCAGGAGGAGGTTCAGGACCAGTTTTAGGTCCAACAGTATCCTGCTTCAGGAGGAGGTTCAGGACCAGTTTTAGGTCCAACAGTATCCTGCTTCAGGAGGTGGTTCAGGGCCAGTTTTAGGACCAGTTGGACCAACAGCCTGCTTCAGGAGGAGGTTCAGTGCCAGTTTTAGGACCAGTAGGACCAACAGTATCCTGCTTCAGGAGGAGGTTCAGTGCCAGTTTTAGGACCAGTAGGACCAACCGCCTTCTTCAAGAGGAGGTTCAGGGACAGTTTTAGGTCCAACAGTAGCCAGCTTCAAGAGGAGAGTCTGGGCCAGTTTTAGGACCAACAGTAGCCAGCTTAAATAGGAGGTTCATGGCCAGTTTTAGAACCAGTAGGACCAACAGTATCCTGCTTCAGGACGAGGTTCAGGGCCAGTTTTAGGACCAGTAGGACCAACAGCCTGCTTCAGGAGGAGGTTCAGGGCCAGTTTTAGGACCAGTAGGACCAACAGTAGCCTGCTTCAGGAGGAGGTTCAGGGCCAGTTTTAGGACCAACAGTATCCTGCTTCAGGAGGAGGTTCAGGGCCAGTTTTAGGACCAACAGTATCCTGCTTCAGGAGGAGGTTCAGGGCCAGTTTTAGGACCAACAGTATCCTGCTTCAGGAGGAGGTTCAGGGCCAGTTTTAGGACCAGTAGGACCAACCGCCTTCTTCAAGAGGAGGTTCAGGGACAGTTTTAGGTCCAACAGTATCCTGCTTCAGGAGGAGGTTCAGGGCCAGTTTTAGGACCAACAGTATCCTGCTTCAGGAGGAGGTTCAGGGCCAGTTTTAGGACCAACAGTATCCTGCTTCAGGAGGAGGTTCAGTGCCAGTTTTAGGACCAGTAGGACCAACCGCCTTCTTCAAGAGGAGGTTCAGGGACAGTTTTAGGTCCAACAGTAGCCAGCTTCAAGAGGAGAGTCTGGGCCAGTTTTAGGACCAACAGTAGCCAGCTTAAAGAGGAGGTTCATGGCCAGTTTTAGGACCAGTAGGACCAACAGTATCCTGCTTCAGGACGAGCTTCAGGGCCAGTTTTAGGACCAGTAGGACCAACAGCCTGCTTCAGGAGGAGGTTCAGGGCCAGTTTTAGGACCAGTAGGACCAACAGCCTGCTTCAGGAGGTGGTTCAGGGCCAGTTTTAGGACGAACAGTATGCTGCTTCAGGAGGAGGTTCAGGGCCAGTATTAGGACCAACAGTATCCTGCTTCAGGAGGAGGTTCAGGGCCAGTTTTAGGACCAACAGTATCCTGCTTCAGGAGGAGGTTCAGGGCCAGTTTTAGGACCAACAGTATCCTGCTTCAGGAGGAGGTTCAGAGCCAGTTTTAGGACCAGTAGGACCAACAGTATCCTGCTTCAGGAGGAGGTTCAGGGTCAGTTTTAGGACCAGTAGGACCAACAGTATCCTGCTTCAGGAGGAGGTTCAGGACCAGTTTTAGGATTAGTAGGACCAACAGTAGCCTGCTTCAGGAGGTGGTTCAGGGCCAGTTTTAGGACCAGTTGGACCAACAGCCTGCTTCAGGAGGAGGTTCAGGGCCAGTTTTAGGACTAGTAGGACCAACAGTAGCCTGCTTCAGGAGGAGGTTCAGTGCCAGTTTTAGGACCAGTAGGACCAACAGTATCCTGCTTCAGGAGGAGGTTCAGTGCCAGTTTTAGGACCAGTAGGACCAACCGCCTTCTTCAAGAGGAGGTTCAGGGACAGTTTTAGGTCCAACAGTAGCCAGCTTCAAGAGGAGAGTCTGGGCCAGTTTTAGGACCAACAGTAGCCAGCTTAAAGAGGAGGTTCAGGGCCAGTTTTAGGACCAGTAGGACCAACAGTATCCTGCTTCAGGACGAGGTTCAGGGCCAGTTTTAGGACCAGTAGGACCAACAGCCTGTTTCAGGAAGAGGTTCAGGGCCAGTTTTAGGACCAGTAGGACCAACAGCCTGCTTCAGGAGGTGGTTCAGGGCCAGTTTTAGGACAAACAGTATGCTGCTTCAGGAGGAGGTTCAGGGCCAGTTTTAGGACCAACAGTATCCAGCTTAAGGAGGAGGTTCAGGGCCAGTTTTAGGACCAACAGTATCCTGCTTCAGGAGGAGGTTCAGGGCCAGTTTTAGGACCAACAGTATCCTGCTTCAGGAGGAGGTTCAGGGCCAGTTTTAGGACCAACAGTATCCTGCTTCAGGAGGAGGTTCAGAGCCAGTTTTAGGACCAGTAGGACCAACAGTATCCTGCTTCAGGAGGAGGTTCAAGGTCAGTTTTAGGACCAGTAGGACCAACAGTATCCTGCTTCAGGAGGAGGTTCAAGGTCAGTTTTAGGACAAGTAGGACCAACAGCCTGCTTCAGGAGGAGGTTCAGGGTCAGTTTTAGGACCAACAGTATCCTGCTTCAGGGTCAGTTTTAGGACCAGTAGGGCCAACAGTATCCTGCTTCAGGAGGAGGTTCAGGGTCAGTTTTAGGACCAGTAGGGCCAACAGTATCCTGCTTCAGGAGGAGGTTCAGGGTCAGTTTTAGGACCAGTAGGACCAACAGTATCCTGTTTCAGGAGGTGGTTCAGGGCACCTTCTCAGTAGTAGTGGAGTGGATCAGGTTCTGGTGGGGGGGTGGGGGGTCTTAACATGGCTCCTTTGGCTCTGTGGAGCTTGGCTGGTTACGGGTGGACCCCCAGACTGGGGCTCTGGGTGGTGATAGGGGGGCTGGAGAGGGGCGGAGGTGGCTGGGTCAAGCCCGGGCTGTTTTTTTTAGTTGGGCCTTTGGAAGAGACAGTCTGTTTCTGCCTACCAGGTGGAACCCAGTTCCCTACATAGTGCAGTACTTCTGACCAGAGACCCATAGAGTTAGTTCTCACACAAAGCCAGTTGATGAAGTGAACCAAGGAGATGACAACATTGACATTGTTCTGTGATGTCAGGTCCAGGTGTGAAGGACCCCCACAGGGCTCTGGTCACAAGTAGTGCACTATATCGGCAATAGTACCATTTGGGAGTCCGTCTGTCCCAGGGAGGTCCGTGTGTCCCAGGGAGGTCCGTCTGTCCCAGGGAGGTCCGTCTGTCCCAGGGAGGTCCGTCTGTCCCAGGGAGGTCCGTCTGTCCGTCTGTCCCAGGGAGGTCCGTCTGTCCCAGGAGGTCCGTCTGTCCCAGGAGGTCCGTCTGTCCCAGGAGGTCCGTTCATCCCCCTCTCTACCTGTCCTTCAGTTCCTGGTGACTCTCTTGGTGATGCGTCCACACAGCAGGCCGACCAGGAAGAGGACAATCACCCCCAGGAGATTATAAACAGGATGTAGTTCTTAGAGGGGGAGATCATCACCTGCATGGCAAGGTCTGAAAAACCCTCTGCTGGAGCGACCTGTGTGGGAGAGGGGAATTATTAGAGGGGGGAGAGGAATTATTAGAGGGGGGTCATCACCTGGGGGAGAGGAATTATTAGAGGGGGGTCATCACCTGGGGGGAGAGGGATTTATTAGAGGGAGGTCACCACCTGGGGAGAGAGGGAATTATTAGAGGGGGTCATTACCTGGGGAGAGAGGGAAATATTAGAGAGGGAGGTCATCACCTAGGAGGAGAGGGAATTATTAGAGGGGGAGGTCATCACCTGGGGGAGAGGGAATTATTAGAGGGGGAGGTCATCACCCGGGGGAGAGAGAGGGAATTATTAGAGGGGGAGGTCCCCACCTGGGGGGAGAGAGGGAATTATTAGAGGGGGAGGTCATCACCTGGGGGCAGAGGGAATTATTAGAGGGGAGGTCATCACCTGGGGAGAGGGAATTATTAGGGGAGGGGAGGTCATCACCCGGGGGAGAGAGGGAATTATTAGAGGGGGAGGAACCCACCTGGGGGGAAGAGGAATTATTAGAGGGGAGGTCATCACCTGGGGGCAGAGGGAGGTTATTAGAGGGAGGTCCCCACCTGGAGGTGAGGAATTATTAGACTGGGGGAGGTCATTACCAGGGGGGGGGGGCTGCAGGTGTCAGGTTATTAAAGGGGAAACCACTGCAGGTGTCAGGTTATTAAAGGGGAAACACTGCAGGTGCCAGGTTATTAAAGGGGAAACACTGCAGGTTATTAAAGGGGAAACACTGCAGGTGTCTGGTTATTAAAGGGGAAACACTGCAGGTGTCAGGTTATTAAAGGGGAACACACTGCAGGTGTCAGGTTATTAAAGGGGAACACACTGCAGGTGTTAGGTTATTAAAGGGAAACACTGCAGGTGTCAGGTTATTAAAGGGGAAACACTGCAGGTGTCAGGTTATTAAAGGGGAAACACTGCAGGTGTCAGGTTATTAAAGGGGAACCCACTGCAGGTGTCAGGTTATTAAAGGGGAAACACTGCAGGTGTCAGGTTATTAAAGGGGAAACCACTGCAGGTTATTAAAGGGGAAACCACTGCAGGTGTCAGGTTATTAAAGGGGAAACACTGCAGGTGTCAGGTTATTAAAGGGGAAACCACTGCAGGTGTCAGGTTATTAAAGGGGAACCCACTGCAGGTGTCAGGTTATTAAAGGGGAAACACTGCAGGTGTCAGGTTATTAAAGGGGAAACCACTGCAGGTGTCAGGTTATTAAAGGGGAACCCACTGCAGGTGTCAGGTTATTAAAGGGGAACCCACTGCAGGTGTCAGGTTATTAAAGGGGAACCACTGCAGGTGTCAGGTTATTAAAGGGGAACCCACTGCAGGTTATTAATGGGGAAACCACTGCAGGTGTCAGGTTAAAGGAGTGTACATTAACCTTGGCAGCGTAGCTCCACATGTCCATGCGGTCCTGGAGTCTCTTCTTACACTCTGGCTGCAGACGGACTTTCTTATCCTGCAACGACTCCAGTAGACATGACATCTCTGGTAGGGAGGGAGAGAGAGGAGGGGAGAGAGAGAGGGGGAGGTGGAGAGAGAGGAGGGAGAGAGAGAGGGGGGGGGAGGAGAGAGAGAGAGAGGGGGGGAGAGAGGGAGAGGAGAGAGAGAGAGAGAGGGGGGAGAGAGAGAGAGGGGACAGAGAGAGGAGGGAGGGAGAGAGGAGAGAAATGGGAGAGAAATGGAGAGAGAGAGGAGAG
Organism: Oncorhynchus nerka; assembly: GCF_034236695.1. Classification (NCBI taxonomy): domain Eukaryota; kingdom Metazoa; phylum Chordata; class Actinopteri; order Salmoniformes; family Salmonidae; genus Oncorhynchus; species Oncorhynchus nerka. Next base: position 107,258,914 of record NC_088422.1, read on the forward strand.
GGAGAAATGGAGAGAGAAATTGAGAGAGAGAGAGAGGAGAGAGAGAGAGAGGAGGGAGAGAGAGAGGAGGGGGAGAGAGAGAGGGGGAGAGAGAGGGGGAGAGGGAGAGGAGAGAGAGGGGGAGGAGAGAGAGAGGAGGAGGAGAGAGAGGAGGAGGGGAGAGAGAGGAGGGAGAGAGAGGAGAGGAGGGAGAGAGAGAGAGAGAGGAGGGGGAGAGAGAGGAGAGGGAGAGGAGGGAGAGAGAGAGAGAGAGAGGGGGAGAGAGAGAGGGGAGAGGAGAGAAATGGATAGACAAATGGAGAGAGAGAGAGAGAGGGAGAGAGAGAGAGAGAGAGAGGGGGAGAGAGGAGGGAGAGAGAGAGAGAGAGAGAGGAGAGAGAGAGAGAGAGAGAGGAGGGAGAGAGAGAGAGAGAGGAGGGAGAGAGAGGAGGGGGAGAGAGAGGAAGGAGAGAGAGAGGAGGGAGAGAGAGAGGAGGGGAGAGAGAGAGGAGGGAGAGAGAAAGGAGAGGAGAGAGAAAGGAGAGGAGGAGGAGAGAGAAAGGAGAGGAGAGAGAAAGGAGAAAGAAAGGACAGGAGAGGAGAGAGAGAGGAGAGGAGGGAGGAGAGGACGAGAGGAGGAGAGAGAGAGGAGAGAGAGAGGACAGGAGGGAGGAGAGAGAAAGGAGAGGAGAGGAGGAGAGAGAAAGGAGAGGAGAGGAGGAGAGAGAGAGGAGAGGAGGAGAGAGAAAGGAGGAGAGAGAAAGGAGAGGAGGAAAGAGAGAAAAAGGTGAATATACCCCCATGTCATTGGCTGTGAACAGACAGGAGGTGTAGAAGGTGAATATACCCCCATGTCATTGGCTGTGAACAGACAGGAGGTGTAGAAGATGAATATACCCCCATGTCATTGGCTGTGAACAGACAGGAGGTGTAGAAGGTGAATATACCCCCATGTCATTGGCTGTGAACAGACAGGTGGTGTAGAAGGTGAATATACCCCCATGTCATTGGCTGTGAACAGACAGGTGGGCGGGACTCACGTCGTCCTCTGCCCGGCGTGACAGCAGCACACTGGTGTTTGAGGTCAAGGGCACAGGCCGTGTGGAGGACGGGATCAACGAAGACGTCTGCCTTGCTCTCCTTCAACATGTTCAGCACCTCCTTCTTACACAAGTCATGTTTGATCTTCAACAGGTTGGCCTTCAGACACTCCTCCACCTGACCTGTCTGCTCCTGGGCCACGGCCTCCTCCGCACACAGACCGGGGATCTAGAGGAGTGACAGGGGGATGGACGGAGGGAGGGAGGGAGAGGGGGAGGGAGGAAGGGAGGCAGGGAGGGAGGGGAGGGAGGGAGGGATGGAGGGAGAGAGGCGGGAGGGAGGGAGGGAGGGAGGGAGGGAGGGATGGAGGAGAGAGGGAGAGAGGGAGAGAGGGAGGGATGGAGGGGGAGGGAGAGGGAGAGAGGAGAGAGGGAGGGAGGGAGGGAGGGAGGGAGGGAGGAGAGAGGGAGAGACAGAGAGAGGGAGGGGAAGACAGAGAGAGGAAGACAGAGAGGGGAAGACAGAGAGAGGAAGACAGAGAGAGGGGAAGACAGAGAGAGGGGAAGACAGAGAAAGGGAAGACAGAGAGAGGGGAAGACAGAGAAAGGGGAAGACAGAGAGGGGAAGACAGAGAGAGGGGAGACAGAGAGAGGGGAGACAGAGAGAGAGGGAGACAGAGAGAGGGAGACAGAGAGAGGGGAGACAGAGAGAGGGAGACAGAGAGGGGAGGGGAGACAGAGAGGGGAGAGAGAGAGGGGAAGAGGGGGAGAGGGGGGAAGAGGGGAGACAGAGAGAGGGGAGACAGAGAGAAGACACAGAGAGGGGCAGACAGAGAGAAGACAGAGAGGGGAGACAGAGAGAGGGAAGACAGAGAGAGGGAGACAGAGAGAGGGAGAGAGAGAGAGGGGAGACAGAGAGGGGAAGAGGGGGGAGAGAGGGGAAGAGGGGAGACAGAGAGAGGGGAGACAGAGAGAGGGAGACAGAGAGAGGGAAGACAGAGGGGGAGACAGAGAGGAAGACAGAGAGAGGAGACAGAGAGAAGACAGAGAGAGGGAGACAGAGAGGGGAGACAGAGACAGAGAGAGGGGAGACAGAGAGGGAGAGAGAGGGAGACAGAGAGGGAAGACAGAGAGAGGGAAGACAGAGAGAGGGGAAGACAGAGAGGGGAAGACAGAGAGGAGACAGAGAGAAGACAGAGAGAGGGAAGACAGAGAGAGGGAAGACAGAGAGGAGACAGAGGGAAGACAGAGAGAGGGGAAGACAGAGAGAGAGGAAGACAGAGAGAGGGGAAGACAGAGAGAGGGGAAGACAGAAGAGGGAAGAGAGAGGGGAAGACAGAGAGAGGGAAGACAGAGAGAGGGAAGACAGAGAGAGGGAAGACAGAGAGAGGGGAAGACAGAGAGAGGGAAGACAGAGAGAGGGGAAGACAGAGAGAGGGGAAGACAGAGAGGGGAAGACAGAGAGAGGGAAGACAGAGAGAGGGAAGACCGAGAGAGGGAAGACAGAGAGAGGGAAGACCGAGAGGGGAAGAGGGGGGAGAACGTAAATTCTCTAGTTGCAGCTCTCAGAATGTATTTCTAAAGCCTTCTTCTATCAACATGGAACATCTTTACAGCAGTCTGGCCTAGTTTGGGGCTGGTCTCTTCAGGGTTGTGTAAATGGTGTTAGTTATTAGGGACAGCAGTCTGGCCTAGTTTGGGGCTGGTCTCTTCAGGGTTGTGTAAATGGTGTTAGTTATTAGGGACAGCAGTCTGGCCTAGTTTGGGGCTGGTCTCTTCAGGGTTGTGTAAATGGTGTTAGTTATTAGGGACAGCAGTCTGGCCTAGTTTGGGGCTGGTCTCTTCAGGGTTGTGTAAATGGTGTTAGTTATTAGGGACAGCAGTCTGGCCTAGTTTGGGGCTGGTCTCTTCAGGGTTGTGTAAATGGTGTTAGTTATTAGGGACAGCAGTCTGGCCTAGTTTGGGGCTGGTCTCTTCAGGACAGTGGGGTTATGTATTAGTAACCATCTCTCAGGGACAGCAGTCTGGCCTGTTTTAGAGGACCGGTCTCTTCAGGACAGTGGGGTTATGTATTAGTAACCATCTCTCAGGGACAGCGGTCTGGCCTGTTTTAGAGGACCGGTCTCTTCAGGACAGTGGGGTTATGTATTAGTAAGGACAGCAGTCTGGCCTGGTTTAGAGGACCGGTCTCTTCAGGACAGTGGGGTTATGTATTAGTAACCATCTCTCAGGGACAGCAGTCTGGCCTAGTTTGGGGCTGGTCTCTTCAGGGTCAGGGACAGCGGTCTGTGTAAATGGTGTTAGTTATTAGGGACAGCAGTCTGGCCTAGTTTGGGGCTGGTCTCTTCAGGACAGTGGGTTATGTATTAGTAACCATCTCTCAGGGACAGGCAGTCTGGCCTGGTTTAGAGGACCGGTCTCTTCAGGACAGTGGGGTTATGTATTAGTAACCATCTCTCAGGGACAGCGGTCTGGCCTGTTTTAGAGGACCGGTCTCTTCAGGACAGTGGGGTTATGTATTAGTAAGGACAGCAGTCTGGCCTGGTTTAGAGGACCGGTCTCTTCAGGACAGTGGGGTTATGTATTAGTAACCATCTCTCAGGGACAGCAGTCTGGCCTGTTTTAGAGGACCGGTCTCTTCAGGACAGTGGGGTTATGTATTAGTAAGGACAGCAGTCTGGCCTGTTTTAGAGGACCGGTCTCTTCAGGACAGTGGGGTTATGTATTAGTAACCATCTCTCAGGGACAGCAGTCTGGCCTGTTTTAGAGGACCCGGTCTCTTCAGGTCTATATTAACACTCCTCACAGTGGGGTTATGTATTAGTAAGGACAGCAGTCTGGCCTGTTTTAGAGGACCGGTCTCTTCCTCAGCACAGTGGATCTGTAGCTGGGGGTCCAGTCTATATTAACACTCCTCACCTCCTCAGCACAGTGGATCTAACACTCCTCACCTCCTCAGTCTATATTAACACTCCTCACCTCCTCAGCACAGTGGATCTGGGGTCCAGTCTATATTAACACTCCTCACCTCCTCAGCACAGTGGGGGTCTATATTAACACTCCTCACCTCCTAGCTGGGGGTCCAGTCTATATTAACACTCCTCACCTCCTCAGCACAGTGGATCTGGGGTCCAGTCTATATTAACACTCCTCACCTCCTCAGCACAGTGGATCTGGGGGTCCAGTCTATATTAACACTCCTCACCTCCTCAGTGGATCACAGTCTATATTAACACTCCTCACCTCCTCAGGATCTGGGGTCCAGTCTATATTAACACTCCTCACCTCTCCAGCACAGTGGATCTGGGGTCCAGTCTATATTAACACTCCTCACCTCCTCAGCACAGTGGATCTGGGGTCCAGTCTATATTAACACTCCTCACCTCCTCAGTGGATCTGGGGGTCCAGTCTATATTAACACTCCTCACCTCCTCAGCACAGTGGATCTGGGGTCCAGTCTATCTACTCCTCACCTTAGTGGGGGTCCAGTCTATATTAACACTCCTCACCTCCTCAGTGGATCTGGGGTCCAGTCTATATTAACACTCCTCACCTCCTCAGTGGATCTCACCTCCACAGTGGGGGGTCCAGTCTATATTAACACTCCTCACTCCTCCTCAGTGGATCTGGGGGTCCAGTCTATATTAACACTCCTCACCTCCTCAGCACAGTGGATCTGGGGTCCAGTCTATATTAACACTCTCACCTCCTAACAGTGGATCTGGGGGTCCAGTCTATATTAACACTCCTCCTCCTCAGCACAGTGGATCTGGGGTCCAGTCTATACTCCTCACCTCCTCACACAGTGGATCTGGGGTCCAGTCACCTCCTCAGTCCTCAGTCTGGGGTCCAGTCTATATTAACACTCCTCACCTCCTCAGTGGATCTGGGGTCCAGTCTATATTAACACTCCTCACCTCCTCAGCACAGTGGATCTGGGGGTCCAGTCTATATTAACACTCCTCACCTCCTCAGTGGATCTGGGGTCCAGTCTATATTAACACTCCTCACCTCCTCAGTGGATCTGGGGTCCAGTCTATATTAACACAGTCTGGGGTCCAGTCTATATTAACACTCCTCACCTCCTCAGCACAGTGGATCTGGGGGTCCAGTCTATATTAACACTCCACTCCTCACCTCCTCAGCACAGTGGATCTGGGGTCCAGTCTATTAACACTCCTCACCTCCTCAGCACAACAGTCTATTAACACTCCTCACCTCCTCAGTGGATCTGGGGTCCAGTCTATATTAACAGTCTCATATTGGATCTGGGGTCCACACTCCTCACCTCCTCACAGTGGATCTGGGGTCCAGTCTATATTAACACTCCTCACCTCCTCAGTGGATCTGGGGTCCAGTCTATATTAACACTCCTCACCTCCTCAGCACAGTGGATCTGGGGTCCAGTCTATATTAACACTCCTCACCTCCTCAGTGGATCTGGGGTCCAGTCTATATTAACACTCCTCACCTCCTCAGCACAGTGGATCTGGGGGTCCAGTCTATATTAACACTCCTCACCTCCTCAGCACAGTGGATCTGGGGTCCAGTCTATATTAACACTCCTCACCACAGTGGATCTGGGGTCCAGTCTATATTAACACTCCTCACCTCCTCAGCACAGTGGATCTGGGGTCCAGTCTATATTAACACTCCTCACCTCCTCAGCACAGTGGATCTGGGGTCCAGTCTATATTAACACTCCTCACCTCCTCAGCACAGTGGATCTGGGGGTCCAGTCTATATTAACACTCCTCACCTCCTCAGCACAGTGGATCTGGGGTCCAGTCTATATTAACACTCCTCACCTCCTCAGTGGATCTGGGGGTCCAGTCTATATTAACACTCCTCACCTCCTCAGTGGATCTGGGGTCCAGTCTATATTAACACTCCTCACTCAGTGGATCTCACCTCCTCAGCACAGTGGATCTGGGGGTCCAGTCTATATTAACACTCCTCACCTCCTCAGCACAGTGGATCTGGGGGTCCAGTCTATATTAACACTCCTCACCTCCTCAGTGGATCTGGGGTCCAGTCTATATTAACACTCCTCACCTCCTCAGCACAGTGGATCTGGGGTCAGTCTATATGGACCTCCTCAGTGGGGTCCAGTCTATATTAACACTCCTCACCTCCTCAGTGGATCTGGGGTCCAGTCTATACTCCTCACCTCCTCAGTGGATCTGGGGTCCAGTCTATATTAACCTCACCTCCTCAGCACAGTGGATCTGGGGTCCAGTCTATATTAACACTCCTCACCTCCTCAGTGGATCTGGGGTCCAGTCTATATTAACACTCCTCACCTCCTCAGTGGATCTGGGGTCCAGTCTATATTAACACTCCTCACCTCCTCAGCACAGTGGATCTGGGGTCCAGTCTATATTAACACTCCTCACCTCCTCAGCACAGTGGATCTGGGGGTCTCACTCTCCTCAGCACAGTGGATCACAGGGGGTCCAGTCTATATTAACACTCCTCACCTCCTCAGTGGATCTGGGGTCCAGTCTATATTAACACTCCTCACCTCCTCAGCACAGTGGATCTGGGGGTCCAGTCTATATTACCACTCCTCACCTCCTCAGCCAGTGGATCTGGGGTCCAGTCTATATTACTCCTCACTCTCCTCAGCACAGTGGATTGGCTGGGGGTCCTCACTCCTCACCAGCACAGTGGATCTGGGGTCCAGTCTATATTAACACTCCTCACACTCCTCCTCAGTGGATCTGGGGTCCAGTCTATATTAACACTCCTCACCTCCTCAGTGGATCTGGGGGTCCAGTCTATATTAACACTCCTCACCTCCTCAGTGGATCTGGGGTCCAGTCTATATTAACACTCCTCACCTCAGCACAGTGGATCTGGGGGTCCAGTCTATATTAACACTCCTCACCTCCTCAGTGGATCTGGGGTCCAGTCTATATTAACACTCCTCACCTCCTCAGTGGATCTGGGGGTCCAGTCTATATTAACACTCCTCACCTCCTCAGCACAGTGGATCTGGGGTCCAGTCTATATTAACACTCCTCACCTCCTCAGTGGATCTGGGGGTCCAGTCTATATTAACACTCCTCACCTCCTCTCAGTGGATCTGGGGTCCAGTCTATAACACTCCTCACCTCCTCAGTGGATCTGGGGTCCAGTCTATATTAACCTCCTCAGCACAGTGGATCTGGGGTCCAGTCTATATTAACACTCCTCACCTCCTCAGCACAGTGGATCTGGGGTCCAGTCTATATTAACACTCCCTCACCTCCTCAGTGGATCTGGGGTCCAGTCTATATTAACACTCCTCACCTCCTCAGTGGATCTGGGGTCCAGTCTATATTAACACTCCTCACCTCCTCAGTGGATCTGGGGGTCCAGTCTATATTAACACTCCTCACCTCCTCAGTGGATCTGGGGGTCCAGTCTATATTAACACTCCTCACCTCCTCAGTGGATCTGGGGTCCAGTCTATATTAACACTCCTCACCTCCTCAGTGGATCTGGGGTCCAGTCTATATTAACACTCCTCACCTCCTCAGTGGATCTGGGGTCCAGTCTATATTAACACTCCTCACCTCAGCACAGTGGATCTGGGGTCCAGTCTATATTAACACTCCTCACCTCCTCAGTGGATCTGGGGGTCCAGTCTATATTAACACTCCTCACCTCCTCAGTGGATCTGGGGTCCAGTCTATATTAACACTCCTCACCTCCTCAGTGGATCTGGGGGTCCAGTCTATATTAACACTCCTCACCTCCTCAGTGGATCTGGGGGTCCAGTCTATATTAACACTCCTCACCTCCTCAGCACAGTGGATCTGGGGGTCCAGTCTATATTAACACTCCTCACCTCCTCAGTGGATCTGGGGGTCCAGTCTATATTAACACTCCTCACCTCCTCAGTGGATCTGGGGTCCAGTCTATATTAACACTCCTCACCTCCTCAGCACAGTGGATCTGGGGTCCAGTCTATATTAACACTCCTCACCTCCTCAGCACAGTGGATCTGGGGTCCAGTCTATATTAACACTCCTCACCTCCTCACCACAGTGGATCTGGGGTCCAGTCTATATTAACACTCCTCACCTCCTGGGGGTCCAGCACCTCCTCAGTGGATCTGGGGGTCCAGTCTATATTAACACTCCTCACCTCCTCAGCACAGTGGATCTGGGGTCCAGTCTATATTAACACTCCTCACCTCCTCAGTGGATCTGGGGGTCCAGTCTATATTAACACTCCTCACCTCCTCAGCACAGTGGATCTGGGGGTCCAGTCTATATTAACACTCCTCACCTCCTCAGCACAGTGGATCTGG
>NC_088422.1:107267732-107275232 GCF_034236695.1 Oncorhynchus nerka
AGATCCACTGTGCTGAGGAGGTGAGGAGTGTTAATATAGACTGGACCCCCAGATCCACTGAGGAGGTGAGGAGTGTTAATATAGACTGGACCCCAGATCCACTGTGCTGAGGGAGGTGAGGAGTGTTAATATAGACTGGACCCCCAGATCCACTGAGGAGGTGAGGAGTGTTAATATAGACTGGACCCCAGATCCACTGAGGAGGTGAGGAGTGTTAATATAGACTGGACCCCAGATCCACTGTGCTGAGGAGGTGAGAGTGTTAATATAGACTGGACCCCCTGAGGAGGGTGAGGAGTGTGACTGGACCCCCAGATCCACTGAGGAGGTGAGGAGTGTTAACAATAGACTGGACCCCAGATCCACTGTGCTGAGGAGGTGAGGAGTGTTAATATAGACTGGATCCCCAGATAGACACTGTCCACTGAGGAGGTGAGGAGTGTTAATATAGACTGGACCCCAGATCCACTGTGCTGAGGAGGTGAGGAGTGTTAATATAGACTGGACCCCAGATCCACTGTGCTGAGGAGGTGAGGAGTGACTTCCACTGATATAGACTGGACCCCCAGATCCACTGAGGAGGTGAGGAGTGTTAATATAGACTGGACCCCCAGATCCACTGTGCTGAGGAGGTGAGGAGTGTTAATATAGACTGGACCCCAGATCCACTGAGGAGGTTAATATAGACTGGAGATCCACTGTTAGGAGGTGAGGAGTGTTAATATAGACTGGACCCCCAGATCCACTATGCTGAGGAGGTGAGGAGTGTTAATATAGACTGGACCCCCAGATCCACTGAGGAGGTGAGAGTGTTAATATAGACTGGACCCCAGATCCACTGAGGAGGTGAGGAGTGTTAATATAGACTATCCACTGTGCTAGAGTAGACTGGACCCCCAGATCCACTGAGGAGGTGAGGAGTGTTAATATAGACTGGACCCCAGATCCACTGAGGAGGTGAGGAGTGTTAATATAGACTGGACCCCAGATCCACTGAGGAGGTGAGGAGTGTTAATATAGACTGGACCCCCAGATCCACTGTGCTGAGGAGGTGAGGAGTGTTAATATAGACTGGACCCCAGATCCACTGAGGAGGTGAGGAGTGTTAATATAGACTGGACCCCAGATCCACTGTGCTGAGGAGGTGAGGAGTGTTAATATAGACTGGACCCCCAGATCCACTGAGGAGGTGAGGAGTGTTAATATAGACTGGACCCCAGATCCACTGAGGAGGTGAGGAGTGTTAATATAGACTGGACCCCAGATCCACTGCTGAGGAGGTGAGGAGTGTTAATATAGACTGGACCCCAGATCCACTGTTAATACAGACTAGTCCACTGTGCTGAGGAGGTGAGGAGTGTTAATATAGACTGGACCCCCAGATCCACTGAGGAGGTGAGAGTGTTAATATAGACTGGACCCCAGATCCACTGAGGGAGGTGAGGAGGTGAGGAGTGGTGAGGGAGTATAGACTGGACCCCAGATCCACTGAGGAGGTGAGGGAGTGTTAATATAGACTGGACCCCCAGATCCACTGTGCTGAGGTGAGGAGTGTTAATATAGACTGGACCCCAGATCCACTGTGCTGAGGAGGTGAGGAGTGTTAATATAGACTGGACCCCAGATCCACTGAGGAGGGTGAGGAGTGTTAATATAGACTGGACCCCAGATCCACTGAGGAGGTGAGGAGTGTTAATATAGACTGGACCCCAGATCCACTGTGCTGAGGAGGTGAGGAGTGTTAATATAGACTGGACCCCAGATCCACTGAGGAGGTGAGGAGTGTTAATATAGACTGGACCCCCAGATCCACTGTGCTAGACTGGACCCCAGATCCACTGTGCTGAGGAGGTGAGGAGTGTTAATATAGACTGGACCCCAGATCCACTGAGGAGGTGAGGAGTGTTAATATAGACTGGACCCCAGATCCACTGTGCTGAGGAGGTGAGGAGTGTTAATATAGACTGGACCCCAGATCCACTGAGGAGGTGAGGAGTGTTAATATAGACTGGACCCCAGATCCACTGAGGAGGTGAGGAGTGTTAATATAGACTGGACCCCAGATCCACTGTGCTGAGGAGGTGAGGAGTGTTAATATAGACTGGACCCCAGATCCACTGAGGAGGTGAGGAGTATAGACTGGACCCCCAGATCCACTGTGCTGAGGAGGTGAGGAGTGTTAATATAGACTGGACCACTGAGGAGGTGAGGAGATAGACTGGACAGCTAGGAGGTGAGGAGTGTTAATATAGACTGGACCCCAGATCCACTGAGGAGGTGAGGAGTGTTAATATAGACTGGACCCCAGATCCACTGAGGAGGTGAGGAGTGTTAGACTATAGAGGTGAGGAGTGGACCCCAGATCCACTGAGGAGGTGAGGAGTGTTAATATAGACTGGACCCCAGATCCACTGTGCTGAGGAGGTGAGGAGTGTTAATATAGACTGGACCCCCAGATCCACTGAGGAGGTGAGGAGTGTTAATATAGACTGGACCCCAGATCTGAGGAGGTGAGGAGTGTTAATATAGACAGATCCACTGAGGAGGTGAGGAGTGTTAATATAGACTGGACCCCCCAGACCCACTGAGGAGGTGAGGAGTGTTAATATAGACTGGACCCCAGATCCACTGTGCTGAGGAGGTGAGGAGTGTTAATATAGACTGGACCCCAGATCCACTGTGCTGTTAATATAGACCCCCAGATCCACTGAGGAGGTGAGGAGTGTTAATATAGACTGGACCCCAGATCCACTGTGCTGAGGAGGTGAGGAGTGTTAATATAGACTGGACCCCCAGATCCACTGAGGAGGTGAGGAGTGTTAATATAGACTGGACCCCAGATCCACTGTGCTGAGGAGGTGAGGAGTGTTAATATAGACTGGACCCCAGATCCACTGAGGAGGTGAGGAGTGTTAATATAGACTGGACCCCAGATCCACTGTGCTGAGGAGGTGAGGAGTGTTAATATAGACTGGACCCCAGATCCACTGTGCTGAGGAGGTGAGGAGTGTTAAGGTACAGACTGGACCCCAGATCCACTGTGCTGGAGGAGGTGAGGAGTGTTAATATAGACTGGTGAGGAGTGTTAATATAGACTGGACCCCCAGGACTGAGGAGGTGAGGTGTTAATATAGACAGATCCACTAGGAGGTGAGGAGTGTGCTGGAGGAGGTGAGGAGTGTTAATATAGACTGGACCCCCAGATCCACTGAGGAGGTGAGAGAGGTGCCAGGAGGTGTTAATATAGACTGGACCCCAGATCCACTGAGGAGGTGAGGAGTGTTAATATAGATCCACTGTTAATATAGACTGGACCCCAGATCCACTATGCTGAGGAGGTGAGGAGTGTTAATATAGACTGGACCCCAGATCCACTGAGGAGTGTGACTGGACCCCCAGATCCACTGTTGAGGAGGTATAGACTGGACCCCCAGATCCACTGAGGAGGTGAGGAGTGTTAATATAGACTGGACCCCAGATCCACTGAGGAGGTGAGGAGTGTTAATATACTAGACTGGACCCCAGATCCACTGTGCTGAGGAGGTGAGGAGTGTTAATATAGACTGGACCCCCAGATCCACTGAGGAGGTGAGGAGTGTTAATATAGACTGGACCCCAGATCCACTGTGCTGAGGAGGTGAGGAGTGTTAATATAGACTGGACCCCAGATCCACTGAGGAGGTGAGGAGTGTATAGACTGATCCACTGTGCTGAGGTGAGGAGTGTTAATATAGACTGGACCCCAGATCCACTGAGGAGGTGAGGAGTGTTAATATAGACTGGACCCCCAGATCCACTGTAGACTGGACCCCAGAGGAGGTGAGGAGTGTTAATATAGACTGGACCCCAGATCCACTGTGCTGAGGAGGTGAGGAGTGTTAATATAGACTGGACCCCCAGATCCACTGTGCTGAGGAGGTGAGGAGTGTTAATATAGACTGGACCCCAGATCCACTGTGCTGAGGAGGTGAGGAGTGTTAATATAGACTGGACCCCCCAGCTGGACTGGACCCCAGATCCACTGAGGAGGTGAGGAGTGTTAGATATAGACTGGACCCCCAGATCCACTGAGGAGGTGAGGAGTGTTAATATAGACTGGACCCCCAGATCCACTGTGCTGAGGAGGTGAGGAGTGAGTGTTAATATAGACTGGACCCCAGATCCACTAGACTGGACCCCAGATCCACTGAGGAGGTGAGGAGTGTTAATATAGACTGGACCCCCAGATCCACTGTGCTGAGGAGGTGAGGAGTGTTAATATAGACTGGACCCCCAGATCCACTGAGGAGGTGAGGAGTGTTAATATAGACTGGAGATCCACTGAGGAGGTGAGGAGTGTTAATATAGACTGGACCCCAGATCCACTGTGCTGACTGGACCCCAGATCCAGGTGAGGTGAGTGTTAATATAGACTGGACCCCAGATCCACTGTGCCCAGATCCACTGTGAGGAGGTGAGGAGTGTTAATATAGACTGGACCCCCAGATCCACTGTGCTGAGGAGGTGAGGAGTGTTAATATAGACTGGACCCCCAGATCCACTGTGCTGAGGAGGTGAGGAGTGTTAATATAGACTGGATCCCTGAGGAGGTGAGGAGTGTTAATATAGAGACCCCAGATCCACTGTGCTGAGGAGGTGAGGAGTGTTAATAGGAGACTGGACCCCCAGATCCACTGAGAGGTGAGGAGTGTTAATATAGACTGGACCCCCCCAGCTGGACAGATCCACTGTGCTGAGGACTGGACCCCAGATCCACTGAGGAGGTCCTCTAAATATAGACTGGGCCAGACTGGTGTCCTTACTAATACAGACCCCACTGAGGAGGTGAGGAGTGGTCCTCTAGTGTTAAATAGACTGGACCCCCAGACTGCTGAGGAGGTGAGGAGTGTTAATATAGACTGGAGCCCCCCATAGACTGGACCCCCAGATCCACTGAGGAGGTGAGGAGACCGGTCCTCTAAAAGAGGCACAGACTGTTAGATCCACTGAGGAGTGTTAATATAGACTGGACCCCAGATCCACTGATGGTTAATATAGACTGGACCCCAGATCCACTGTCCTGAAGACTGGACCCCCAGGTCCACTGCTGAAACAGGCCAGACTGCAGTCCACTGAGCTGGACCCCAGATCCACTGAGGACTAATACATAGACCCCACTGTCCCTGAGGAGAGAGTGTTAATATAGACTGGACCCCAGATCCCTCTAAAACAGGCCAGACTGCTGTCACTGAGGAGATGGTTAATATACTATACATGGACCCCACTGTCCTGTTAATAAGACTGGACCCCAGATCCACTGGTGAGGAGGTGACCAGGCCAGACTGGACCCCCAGTCCACTGTGGTGAGGAGGAGTGTTAATATAGACTGGACCCCACTGTCCCTGAAGACTGGACCCCAGATCCACTGAGGAGGTCTAAAGACAGGCCAGACTGACCCCTGTCCACTGAGGAGGTGAGGAGTGTTATATAGGCTTACTAATACACTAACCCCACTGTGCTGAGGAAGAGACCGGGCCTCTAAAACAGCCAGACTGCGGTACTAATACATAACCCTACTGTCCTGAAGAGACCGGCCCAAAAACAGGCCAGACTGCTGTCCCTGAGAGATGGTTACTAATACATAACCCCACTGTCCTGAAGGGACCGGTCCTCTAAACCAGGCCAGACTGCTGTCCTTACTAATACATAACCCCACTGTCCTGAAGAGACCGGTCCTCTAAAACAGGCCAGACCGCTGTCCCTGAGAGATGGTTACTAATACATAACCCCACTGTCCTGAAAGACCGGTCCTCTAAACTAATACATAAACTGTCCAGGCCAGACTGACTCCTGTCCCTGAGAGATGGTTACTAATACATAACCCCACTGTCCTGAAGAGACCAGCCCCAAACTAGGCCAGACTGCTGTCCCTAATAACTAACACCATTTACACAACCCTGAAGAGACCAGCCCCAAACTAGGCCAGACTGCTGTCCCTGAGAGATGGTTACTAATACATAACCCCACTGTCCTGAAGAGACCGGTCCTCTAAACCAGGCCAGACTGCTGTCCTTACTAATACATAACCCCACTGTCCTGAAGAGACCGGTCCTCTAAAACAGGCCAGACCGCTGTCCCTGAGAGATGGTTACTAATACATAACCCCACTGTCCTGAAGAGACCGGTCCTCTAAAACAGGCCAGACTGCTGTCCCTGAGAGATGGTTACTAATACATAACCCCACTGTCCTGAAGAGACCAGCCCCAAACTAGGCCAGACTGCTGTCCCTAATAACTAACACCATTTACACAACCCTGAAGAGACCAGCCCCAAACTAGGCCAGACTGCTGTCCCTAATAACTAACACCATTTACACAACCCTGAAGAGACCAGCCCCAAACTAGGCCAGACTGCTGTCCCTAATAACTAACACCATTTACACAACCCTGAAGAGACCAGCCCCAAACTAGGCCAGACTGCTGTCCCTAATAACTAACACCATTTACACAACCCTGAAGAGACCAGCCCCAAACTAGGCCAGACTGCTGTAAAGATGTTCCATGTTGATAGAAGAAGGCTTTAGAAATACATTCTGAGAGCTGCAACTAGAGAATTTACGTTCTCCCCCCTCTTCCCCTCTCGGTCTTCCCTCTCTCTGTCTTCCCTCTCTCTGTCTTCCCCTCTCTCTGTCTTCCCTCTCTCTGTCTTCCCCTCTCTCTGTCTTCCCCTCTCTCTGTCTTCCCTCTCTCTGTCTTCCCCTCTCTCTGTCTTCCCCTCTCTCTGTCTTCCCCTCTCTCTGTCTTCCCCTCTCTCTGTCTTCCCCTCTCTCTGTCTCCCTCTCTCTGTCTTCCCCTCTCTCTGTCTTCCCTCTCTCTGTCTTCCCTCTCTCTGTCTTCCCTCTCTCTGTCTTCCCCTCTCTCTGTCTTCCCTCTCTCTGTCTTCCCTCTCTCTGTCTCCCCTCTCTCTGTCTCCCCTCTCGCTGTCTCCCCTCTCGCTGTCTCCCCCTTCCCTCTCTGTCTCCCCTCTCTCTGTCTCCTCTCTCTGTCTCCCTCTCTCTGTCTCCCCTCTCTCTGTCTCCCCTCTCTCTGTCTTCCCTCTCTGTCTTCCCTCTCTCTGTCTTCCCTCTCTCTGTCTCCCTCTCTGTCTCCCCCCTCTCTGTCTCCCCTCTCTCTGTCTCCCCTCTCTCTGTCTCCCCTCTCTCTGTCTCCCTCTCTCTGTCTCCCCTCTCTCTGTCTCCCCTCTCTCTGTCTCCCCTCTCTCTGTCTTCTCTCTGTCTCCCCTCTCTCTGTCTTCTCTCTGTCTCCCCCTCTTCCCCTCTCTCTGTCTCCTCTCTCTGTCTCCCCCTCTTCCCTCTCTCCTCCCCCTCTTCCCCTCTCTCCCCTCTCTCTGTCTTCCCTCTCTCTGTCCCCTCTCTCTGTCTCCCCTCTCTCTGTCTCCCTCTCTCTGTCTCCCCTTTCTCTGTCTTCCCCTCTCTCTGTCTCCCCTCTCTCTGTCTTCCCCTCTCTCTGTCTTCCCCTCTCT